>NW_001820818.1:159239-163105 GCF_000146945.2 Sclerotinia sclerotiorum 1980 UF-70 | reverse complement strand
AGTGTGAAAGAATGGCGTGTGTGTGGATGCTAATGAGGGGGGATTGATGTGTGTGCGGGTTTTGCGAATGGGGGATTGGATGTTGTGATGATTTAGGGGGTTGGTTTTGTTGTTTTGGACGGATAGCCTGGGGGAGTTTGTGTTTGTTTGTTTGTTTGTTGCTAGGGTCTGGGGAGAGTGGTGTAGATGAGGGGGGTTATAGATGGGGTGGGTGGGTTGTATCTTTATTGTTGTGTTGGCTTTTAGTTTAAGTAATATGAAAATAAGATGTAAATACAATATATATATAGTTGGGAAGTCTGGAAGAGAATTGATATCTTTTTTAACGAGATTCTTAGGATTGAAGGATATTGGTAGGGCTGGCGGTAATAAATAGACTGGGGAATAGCACTTTATAATAATTATATTATTAAATATTTAATTGTTACGACGGATCTCACATACCTAACATCACGTGATTAGCATCATGTGATATGAGGATCCCAGTAGGCTCAGCTGTCCCAGTACAACTGGGACAACTGGGAGCACTGGGACGCATGCCACGATGGTCTATATAATCAAGATGGATTTCCTTTGTATAGAGCTTCGTGCTCAAGATCAATCATTTAGTATACTCTACTATTAGTTACGAATTGCATTATTGTCATTACTTTAAGTCCCTGCTTGACGCCTAGTTATAAACCACCTCGAGAGCCTAGAGCACTTCCACGTGATCTAGACGGCAAACCTCGTAACATTAATGTAGATAGCATATATTTATAAATAAATATAAAAGTAGCGGAGATAGTAGATAAATAATTTATTTATTTAATTGTGTTTTGTTTAATATATATATATATATATATATACTACTGTGACGCCTCACACCTCCGGGTCACGTGGCATGCCCCGTTTGTATTTAATCATAGGAAAACTCTCTACTCTTGTTTTCCTTCTTCTTTTCTCCTTAGCTTAGTATTTTCTAATACAAGATACTTTACCCAGTATTCTTGAGTGTGACAACTACTAGGTATATAAATGATCAAGTCTTAAGAATTATAACTAAGCATTAATTAAATTGACTCGATCTTCACAACAAATCAAGAGCTTTTCATTGGTAGGAGATTGTTTTGGCACGGACCAAACATAACTCACCAAGCGGTAACAAAGGGCAAAATAAATAAAGACCGTGATGTACGCGACTTGGGTAGGAGACGCGCAAAGTGGAAAATAATATTCATGTAAATTCAACATTTGAGAGTCCTTTCACATAATGGATTCAATTCATGAAGGTTATCCTGATGCAGCAACAGGAGATACTACTTCTCAACCTTTAAAAGGCATAATTGTTTGCTGTACTAATGTGTCGGATGAAAAGCGTGTAAGTTTTGTCTATTTTATCAATGTTCATGAGTATTGAATAACCATGATCTACATTGACTTGCATGATTTTGCAACTTACGCCTGCGCATTACTCAAGTTGACCTCCATCGCTAACATAGACAACTATATAGGCAGAATTAATTGCTCAGGCAGAACAAATGGGTGCCAATGTTCGAGCTGATCTCACAGTCGAAGTTACCCACCTTGTCGTTGGACATTGGGATAGCCCAAAATATCATTATGCTGCCCGATTTCGACCAGATATTCGACCAATGACTATGGATTGGATTGCGACGGTTCGGAACCTTTGGGTAAACGATCATGATATAGATATGGATTTATTGGAACGACAACATACGCTACCTACACTCACTTCCCTCAGAATTAGCTTGACGGGGTGCGATGACACGGCCGAGAGACAGGATATTGCGGAGAAGATCAAAGCAAATGGGGGGGAATATGATGGGAATTTGACCAAGCAAATTACACATCTGATATCATTTCGAACGGAAGGCAACAAATACAAGGCAGCAAAAAGTTGGGGCTTACGGATAGTTTCTGCTGAGTGGTTATTGGATAGTTTGGAAAGAGGAATGATTTTGAATGAGAAATACTATGATCCTTCTTTACCAATAGAAGAAAGGGGAAAAGGTTCTTGGGATAAAAATAAGCCGAGGATAAATTCATCGAAAAAGAGGGCCAGGGAACAAACTCTGTCTGGTATCGAAGAGGGCAAGAGGAAATTACGCAGGACTGCGAGTACAAAGTTGAACACCCAGAGTCAAAGTATATGGGGAGATATTGTTGGTAGTGGTAATAAGATTCAGGTGTCGAGAAGCGGGATTTGGGATACCTGTGACAGCTTTGGGCCAGCAGAAAAAGAACAATCCGAGAAAAGCAAAGAGGTAACACCACCGGAAGCTAAAACCCTTGACCTTGTTCAGGAACCGAACCAACCAGTGGGTGGCATATTCTATGAGTGTCGATTTTGGACTCACGGGTTTTCCGCTAAGCATACACAAATACTGGGAAATCATCTAGTTGCAAATGATGGTAAAGTGCTTCAGAATGAGTCTGACCTAAGTGCTCCGAACGCAAGGAAATGGACTTATGTGATCGTTCCATCTCATCTCCCATCCTCAAAATATCCCAATTTAAGCTCAGAGGTTGAGATAATTACGGACTGGTGGGTCGAACGATGTTTGCACCTGAAAAAATACCTTGAACCAGACGAACACGTTCTGGGAAGACCATTTCCTAAGTTTCCTATAGAAGGGTTCAGTGATTTGAAAATCTCATCCGCAGCATTCACCGGCATTGATATTCTTCACGTGAAGAGAACCACCGAATTACTCGGAGGTACATATAGTGAAGACATGACTCCACAATCCTCAGTTCTCGTTACAAAATCTTTAGTAAGTCTTCGGAAAGACAAGCTAGAGCACGCTCAAGAATGGAAAATTCCAATTGTTACAGCCGATTGGCTTTGGGATTCTATCAAGTCAGGAACCAAATTACCATTCGCCAAATACAGATACAGAGCCAAGAAACAACCAGCTTCAGCACCTATCTCGAAAAAGGAATCAAAACAAAGACACGTTGGCAACCCCGAAGGAACAAGTAACGAAGACACAGGCTCAAAATCTAGATCAAGTACACTCCCCTCGCGGTCTTCATCTAAGCCAATCCGCATTGCTCCTCTAGATGAGAGCGCATTTGCACCATTAGAAACAAATTCTACCCCAATAAAAGAAGAACAATATTCAGTGCCACTCCCTATTCACCTCGAACCCGAATCATCAGAACTTACGCCTCCACCTCCTTCGAAGCCGGAACCTCTTTTTGAAATTCCTCTCAATTCACACTCCGCAAATCCTACCCCTACAACCAATCTCCATCCCTCCACTACCTCGGAAATCCCCGAACAAAAATCCATTGACATCAGCTCCCTCCTAGCCAAAACAAAGCGACCTTCCTGTTCTTCAGTTTCTATCTCAAATGCCAAAGCTATCACCACCGATCAGAATTCTAATCGACCTCGCCAACCTCGCGGCAAAGCAATCATGGGACGTGCCCTATCCAACGTCTCCACCGCTTCGCTCGCCTCATCTGTGGATTCCACTGCTACCAGTGGCCCTGCAGTAATATACCCTCGCCCACAAGAATTATCTAATCAAAATCATGAAAGTCAAGACGAAATGAACAAATTCATGAATCTCCAAGGTGAACGCGAAAAACTTGCAAAGGAAATTCCTCCAGCAACACAATTAGGTTATAGTGATAAAGAAGGTGAGGAGTATAGAATGATGGTTCAAGGAATCATGGAGGGAAAGGAAAAGGAAACGATCGAAAAGGAAATGAGTATGGTGAGGGAAAAAGAGAGAGTGAAGAGGGGATTGGGAAGGAAGGGGACGATTGGGGATTTTTCAAATAGTGAATCAGTTGGAAGGAAAGGAGGAGGGACAAGAACGAGTGGGAGGATTAGGAGGGGAGGGAAGGGAGGG
>NW_001820818.1:143867-158824 GCF_000146945.2 Sclerotinia sclerotiorum 1980 UF-70 | reverse complement strand
GCGAAAGAGGCCAAGGAAAAGGAGGCCAAGGACACGAAGAGAGAAGCATGAGAGAGAGAAGCGAGAAAAGGAAGCGAAAGTCAAAGCCGACAAGGAAGCCAGAGAGTTACAGAAACGTGAAGAAGTTGCCGCTCAGCAGGCTGCTGTTCAAGCTGCCCAGTCAGCCGCCCAAGCTTCAAGACGCCCGAATCAGGTGCCTACGCCCAACTTGAGTCATGTCCTAGCTTCACCTCATATTTCAGTTGCCATTCCGGCTGTTCCTAAAGCACCGACTCCCATCAAGCTTCGAACAAACTCTCAGCAAGAATCTGTTTAACCGCCACCTCGACCTTCTTCCCATTCGTCGTAACGGGAATCTCAAAACACTCATCTATAACGCCCGGTACATGTCTCGCGCTTAATTCCCTCCTAACCACATTCTTGATATTATCTTGAAGTTCCTTGTCAAATTTATGATTTGGTGACATTTTCACAAATAGGACTACAGTTTCATCATCGTCGGTTGGACGTCTTCGGCCGATACAGAGAGCGTCGTCGATGGCTTCGCTGAAGTGTTTGAGGAGTATGTTGTATATTTCTGCGGAACCGAATCGTACACCGGATGGTTTGAGGATTCCGTCTGAGCGTCCTAACATGTAGATACCTCCTGTTTCAGGGGAGAATTTGATGAAATCCCCGTGGTGCCATATGCCTGGAAATTGTTGGAAGTAGGATTCGTGGTATTTTTTATCGCCGGCTCCGGAGTCGCGGGAGAAGAAGGTGGTGGGTTGACTGGGGAAGGGCTTGGTGCAGACGAGATCGCCGGGTGAGCCGGCTGGGATGGGGGTACCCTCGGGGGAGTAGGCGGTTATGGACATGCCGAGGGCGCGGACTTGGATTTCTCCTGTGTACACGGGGGAGAGGGGGGATGGGGCTCCGAAGAGTGATATTATATCTGTACCGCCTGTTATGGAACCGAGGTTTATGGATGGTGGGAAGGCACCTGCGGAATAGAGGTATTTGAAAGTTGAGGGAGCTAATGGGGAGCCAGTGGAGTAGATTGCGCGAAGGCTGGAGAGGTTGATATTTTCTTTTAGAGGGAAGATGTTATTTTGTTCGAGGATGGAGAGATATTTCGCACTGGTGCCGAAATGGGTAATTCCTAATTCTTGAATGAGGAGAGGCATGGAGAGATGAGATTGTGGTTTGAATGGTGATCCGTCATAAAGAACTATAGTGGTCCCAGATGCTAAACCGGATACAAGCCAAATGCCACATCATCCATGTGCCACGTAGTGAAATAGAAGAGGCGATCACCGGGACGTATGTCACAGTGGAGGTAGTGTGGTTCTTTTTTGTGTTGGATGAGGGTTCCGAGGGAGGAATGAATGATGCATTTTGGTTTTCCAGTTGTGCCCGACGAGTAGAGGATATATAACGGAGTATCTGGTGGAAGTTGTGTGAATTTTAATGGAGCATTTGAGTCAGCGGCACTAGATTTTTGTAAGTACTGGAACGAAACGAAGAGAAGAGTCTCGACCAAATTACCTTTTCAAAAACTCATCATAAGTCTCGGCCTTTCCACCCTCAACGTCAAAGCCTTCAATCTTGATTGGTAAATCCACAGTATCAAAAATAATCAATCGTTTAAGCCCCTTTAATTCCTTCACAATTTCACGTGCTTTACTCAAACTCTCATGAAATCTTCCATTATACTCAACGCCATTATCAGCAAAAAGTACCACCGGCTCAATTTGAACCAATCGATCCAAAACAGCTGCAACTCCCGTATCAGGACTGACACCTGTCCAGATTGCTCCTATAGACGCAGCAGCAAGCATAGCTACAACGGTATTGGTATGATTTCCCACGAAACCAGCAACTCGGTCATGAGGTTTAACACCGAGTTTTCTTAGAGCATTGGTACATTTACGAACTTCTTCTCGAAGTTCTGCCCATGAAACGGTGGAACGAGTGGATTCTGTGGCAGCAATGATAGCTGGAGAATCAGGATCGATGCTGAGATTGGCGGGGTAAAGGAGATTTTCGGCAAAGTTAAGGAGAGATCCTTGGAAGAAGTTGGGACGGGGAAACATGGGCGCGTCATTGTCAACAATCTGTTATTGTTAGTCTTACAGAAATGTGTAGAAGCTGTCCTTTATGCTTTTCTTTGCTCGCGAGTCAAAGTATGTAGCACTACTACACTTAAAACTAACATTCTCCGACTAGTCCCTATAGCCTCTCGAAAAGAAGCTAAAAAGCACTTTTAGAAATAAGAGTACATCAACCTTGTCGACTCCTCAGTTTCCCACCCACCTCCAAGCCCGGTGCCCAAACGAAAAGACAACAAAACCATCACATGACAGACATTTCAGAAACCATCTCTCTACATACCTTATCAAAACCATGCTCGGCCCTAATTCCCGTAAACCACCATGTCTCCACCCCCAAATTCCGGTATATTTCCCTATAGGACCACTGATTCCAGATCATCATAACTCTCCCAACTTCCAAAATCATATTTCTTGTTAAACGATTTCTTTAGAATACGTACATGCGGGTTGAGGTTGGATCAGGATGACGCCAGAGTTCTGTAGCCGATGAATTCTATATGCATTGGGAGGAGTTTGTGATCCCATCTTGAAATTGAATAGTATTGTGTAGTTTAGAATGAACGGGTAGATTGGGATAAGTGAAGAAAGGTGAAGCGATTCTCAGCAAAATTTCGCGATAGGTGTCTTGAGTCTTGAGAATGGAAAGGACCTCGGATGTGGGGGTTTCAACCGGAAGTCCGGTGGTTTTGATTCTACACTGGCTGTGGAAGTGAATGTGAAAATACTTCTATAAAGCCAATTGGTATAACTTTGACCAAATTCTGCAGAAATATTTCAAAGTATTGAAGATTTTGGTGAATATCATGATATGAGATGATTTACATAGAAATTGTACATTTCAGCTTTCCCCACCAATCAAGATGCGGAAAAGTTCCGAGCGGATTGTTGCGGGTTATCCTGAGGCCATTGAATGATTGATGATTGATGTGATGTGCATGTGATTGAAGTCCGGAGTGCGGACTGCGGACTTTCAGTCGCATGAACTTGAGCGGGCATAGAAACAGACAGCATCTTCACTCAGGTCCGTTCACATTTTTCAGAATTCAAATAGGTACTGAAAGGTATTTTACCTGCATATCTGAACCCGATGTTACAGCAAACTTCATATATTATAATCCAGACTGTAAATACTAAATTGATATCTTGATTGATGCCCAATTCGGGAAAACAGCTAACATAGTAAGAGCACGACCTTACTACCTACTATCACCGGCAGCAACGGCAAAGAAGAGGGAACTTATTTTCATCCGTTCCCGCACGTCAAAACGGTATTCATCGATGAACTTATATGATGTTCGATTTCTAGATCTTTTAAGAAGACGCTTAATCGAAAGGTACATCCGTCCGTGACCCATCAAATTTAAGCTCAGGAACTTCTATTCATGCTATCAACATGCATCTTGCTTCCACTTTCTGTTCATATGATTGAGCAGTTTTGCGTTGGGCAGGTAAACTCTAATATCAACAGCTTGTAATAATAAGCCGTTGCTTGGTAGAGGGGCTCTCCTTGAATTAGTAAAACTCTTTGAAGCCGGCGTCAGGAACCTAACGTCTTGGAAATTCTACCTTTTGAAAGAATCCAGACTGTGGTTCTATCAAACAAGATTTACTCAAGGGCGATGCCGGCAAGTTACAACGCTTAAAGAGAGTGAATTATAGTTAATGATATCATAGTCTGTCTCCTGAAGATGTTCTACGATCTCTGATGATGAAAAGTCAAAAGTTTGAAAATGGCATTGTTCACGATTCACGATGGAATTTGTTCGGAATGCTCGTGGGGTCGGACGACTTTTAAACACAGTCTATTTTAGTATATCGCATGAGAGTCGGTATGAAACAAGGTATGGGGTGCTGCGTGGCAGTGAAAGAAGATCAGATGGGACGATGAGAGTGCAAAGGGAAGACTCACACCGCCGACATGTTGGTTAGTTGTCTAGTTGTTAGGCCAGGGGTAAAGGATGGTCTGGCGATAGCTGCAGTTTGGACTTCTCCTTCATTCTAATTCATATTATGCCGTTACGCTGTCTCCAATTCATCCGATAATTTCAAGCCGGGTCAGATTGAAGTGAGAAGCAGTCGAGTGAAAAATCATAGATTTCATGCCTAGTGAAATGGTTCTGTTGTATAAAATATCAGAGTGCTAGGTAGATGTGAAGAGGGTTATTTTATGATTAGAGCTGCAAACCTAGGCTAGATAGACCCACAATGCACCTGCCATATTGAGCCCAACACCGATCGGTAGCTGGTGCAGCTTTAATAAATACTAGGTATTAATGTGAATGTCCATGACCACGCCTTACAACAGCAGCCATGTGCTGGAGAGATCAACAAATGTAAAAGTGTAATAAAAGTACAGCCCGGGTATAGGAATTCTAGAAAACTTACATAACTTGTGTAAAAGTCAAGCTTCCCATTGGTTAGATCTTTAAATTCTGACAGCCCTACACAGTAATAACTAACTACCTAGCAAGGTAAGGAAAAAATGAAAAAGCCGGATGGGGTCCGTAAAATGATGGAGATAAACCACTTTTCGGATTGTCCAAACCAATCATGTCAAGCTATGTAACGCTCCCAGCCATTCAAATCCCGGAATAGAAGAGAAAAGAAACGAAAAAAGGAAATTAGATATAGTATTTGGCTGGGTAGTATTTTATTATCGCAGAGGACATGAAGATAAAGCGGCAAGTTATGGGTGACATAATCAACGACGGATGCACCGGACGATTAACAAATCGCATTCGATCCTTCAGAGGTGAGTGAATGAGGAATAAGGTTCAAATCCCGTTGTTGCTCATCGACTGCCCATTCATTATTCCTCGGAAACCAGCTAGTAATCTTATTCATGAAAGGCTAGATCGATCAAAACGCCGCTTTGATCATCGTTCATTAATCCGATGAAAAAGAGTCTTCTTTGGGTTCTTCTAAGTTCTGGCACCATACCTTTTAATAATTAATATCCAGGTAATAAATAATACTCGGCACATAAATTCTTAATAATTATTACTTCACTCCGTAACTGGTAGATTGATTGATGGACCCATGTTGAAGCTCATTTACCTCGAGTAACCTAAAGAACAACAGCAGTTCCCTACACGGTAAGTACCTACATACATACCTAGGTACCTGGAATTCAAAACCCATAACATATCTTCTCCTTTATTTCTTCATCTTATTTACTTTCCTCTTCTTCCCACTTGCGATTGTGATCCCCAAGCCTCTCAAATTTGGTGGGATTTTTTTTCTTATCGAAAGGGCGTGTGCTTTGTCGATGGTCATTTTCACTTATTATCTATCATAATAATAATAATTATAAGACGACACAGATAGAGTGGCCGAGTGGATTTTTTATCAATCTCAATCGAGAGGAGTCCAGCATTCAAAACTATAATTGGGTGTGTAACGTCTTCATCGATAGATTCAGATCCAGCCACCTCTCGTACCTCTTTTCGTGACGAGATCCTTTCTTTCACCGAGGTGACCGATTGTTAGCCTCCTCAAACCTCTCACTTGAGGAACGAAGGAACGAAAGAACGAATGAATAGACGCTATTTTAGCTTTTCGTCGCGAACTTAATTTCATTGCCATCTTAACCGCCATCTCAAAAGAAATCAGCACCAAAATATCAACAAAAGTATTTCACAAATTCAACCAGATTTAATATTCAAAAAATACCAATACTCTCAAACCAACTCTTCAAGCATAAATTTCATTCTTGGTATGTCTTCCATTGTCCCAATTTCCCCTCAATTGTCGATTCAACCTCGATTGCCTCGAAAATCGATATCCGATTCAAACCTCATCTTACACATTAAACGAAACCCTCTCAAATGTCCATGATACAATGCTTCGAAGTTTTCGTTGCATTCTTTCATCGTTCTACCCTGTCATTACCTTCAAAACACCTTCCAAGTCCTACGCCCCACAAATCATCTCCCTGCATTGTAAATTGTCCACGTTACTGATGTTAAATGCGCATCCTAGAACTCCGCCGCAAGTTAATCTGCGAGTCAGCTTCGTCATAGCCTACAAACTACGAATACCCCTTACCCATCTACGATATCTTCCTTCATATCCTCTCGAGTCCATCTCTCAAGTCAATAAACAAAGGTCCAATTCTTTGTGGAGACATCGACATACTAGCCCTCGTTCAACCCACGCTTCCAGACCAAGATCTATATACCCTAATCTCCTCGGAGCTGGGTTTTGATTTATGACCACGATGCCTCAAAGACTTCCTCGAAATCCGTTTGCTAGTTCTATCACACCTGCGGTTACTACACCGCAATCCGACACGCCTACCCCTCGTAGGGCGTCAACCTCGAAGGGTAACAGATTGACCAATTTCTTCACATCTTCACCGAAGAATAAGGAACAACAATCGGCCCAGGCCGCCCTTCTTTCTGCTGTTGCCGCGCAACAACAGCGACTTTTGGACAACCCATCTCCCAGTCCAGCATCCCTATCCCTCCCAACGATTTCTCTCTCAACTGCAAAGGGTGGTGAGGTGAACATGGATGACCCCCCAACCACTCTATTTCAGCCACCTTCTGTCGCAGAAGCTAAACTACAAGCAAAAAGAGATGCTCAATTTGGACCATTGAACCACCCAAGTCATAAATATGTTAGCCAGCATCATGGAGTCCTTGAGGATCCAATTGAGGATGAGCCACCATATTACTACCTTCTCACAACATACATCAGTTACTTGGTCTTGATTATATTTGGACATGTTCGGGATTTCTTTGGAAAAAGATTCAAGCCTGAATCTTACCGACATCTCACAGCTGCCGATGGTTATGCCGCTCTTAACAGTGACTTTGACAATTTTTATGTACGCAGATTGAAGTTGCGTATTGATGATTGTTTCGCTCGTCCAGTTACTGGCGTCCCGGGTAGATACATCACTCTCATCGATCGAAAGACTGATGACTTTAACAAGAACTACCAATTTACGGGCACATTCACAGAAACTTTAAATTTGAGTTCCTACAACTATCTCGGATTCGCCCAGTCGGAGGGACCATGCGCAGACGCAGTGGAAGAGACCATTAAGAAGTACGGAATTAGCTCTGCAAGTCCTCGAGCCGATGCCGGTACTTCCGAGTTGGCATTGGAGGTTGAAGATAGAATTGCCAAATTTGTTGGTAAGCCTGCAGCAATGGTATTCTCAATGGGTTTCGCTACAAACGCAACTGCTTTCCCTGCCTTGGTCGGAAAGGGCTCGCTCATCATTTCCGATGAACTGAATCACGCTTCTATCCGTATCGGTGCACGTCTTTCAAGAGCTATGATCATGTCGTTCAAGCACAATGACATGAATGATTTGGAAAGATTACTCCGGGAAGTCATTTCTCAAGGTCAACCTAGAACTCACCGACCATGGAAGAAGATCTTGGTTGTAGTTGAAGGTCTTTACTCCATGGAAGGTACAATGGTCAACTTACCAGGAGTTTTGGCACTTAAGAAGAAGTACAAATTCAACCTCTTCGTCGATGAAGCTCATTCTATTGGTGCTATGGGCCCTCGCGGTCGTGGAGTGTGTGATTACTTCGGAGTTGATCCTGCTGAGATTGATATCCTTATGGGTACTCTCACTAAATCTTTTGGTGCTAACGGAGGCTATATCTCTGGAGAAAAGTACATCATCGACAAATTAAGACAAACGAACGCAGCAACCATATTTGGAGAATCACCTACCCCACCAGTCTTGATGCAAATTCTCAGCGCTTTGAAGATTATCTCTGGAGAAATTGCCCCAGGTCAAGGTGAAGAGAGATTACAGCGAATTGCGTTCAACTCAAGATATCTCCGATTAGGATTGAAACGTCTCGGTTTCATCGTGTATGGTCATGACGATTCTCCAATTATTCCAATTGTTTTGTACAATCCTGCTAAAATGCCAGCTTTCTCTCATGAAATGCTTCGAAGAAAGATTTCCGTTGTTATTGTCGGTTATCCTGCCACGCCACTCATTTCCTCACGTGCCCGTTTCTGCGTTTCCGCAGCTCATAACAAGGATGATATGGATCGTATCTTGGCTGCTTGCGACGAAGTTGGAGATGTTCTTCAACTCAAATTCTCGACTGGTGTAGCAGGTGGAGCAGAGCATTTACCTGATGGTGTTACACCTGAAATGGAAAAGGAATGGCAAAAGGCAAATGGTCTTCAAGGAGTTGTCAAACCTCCACGTTGGTCCTTAAGAGAAGTCATCGCAAATGGCGTTGCGGATGTCAAGGAACCTCTACGATGATTGGGTTTACGATACTCTATGATTACTGATGTACATTACGTTCTTGGCCGAATTTTTTTCTGTTTATTGTCTTGGTCCGGTTTATCGTTACGATACCCATTGCCATGACCTTTTTGCATTTTTCTTCTTCTTCATTTATACATCTTTCTCTTCTCTTCTATGATTCGGTTCTTGAGATGAATAGTTTTTTATGAGGAATATTTCTTGTGGGTAATGAATGGAATCCACTAATTGATGGTATTGGGGAATAACAAAACATTCGTTATGGCGTATAGACAAGAGCATTGATTTGATACAGATAAATTTCTGGAAGTGGACTGAGGTAGAGTTGTGGATGACAATTCGAGAGCAAAGTGGTATGGAGTAGGATTACCATAATATTAATAAATAGATGATTGAATGAATGGGTATGGATTGAATGGATTGGAGTGTATATGATTTGGATGCATGGGATGGAAGGGATGGAAGGGGGATGAATAAATATAAGAGAAAATGGTGGAAAACGGGTGAGGTGATGAATTAGATAGATGATGGGAATAAGTAGTTGATTGAGGATGAGGATTGTGAATTGAAAATTGAAAATTGATGATATACTTGTTTTTGAAATGTCTTTAGCCTCTTGTATTTTGATATCTTTTTGAGATCTATTTCTTTCATATTCATGCAATAAACATACATATATCTGTAGATCATCTAGACCTACCAAAATCTTCCAAGCTAAGATCTTACAAGTAAGTGGATTATTAATCAAAAGGAAATTCCTGAACCCCCGATTCCGGACTCCGAGGTTAGCTAGCTGGTTTGACTTTAGTTGACTTGGTTTTACTTAGTTGGGTTCTAGACAGGGCGGTATGTACTCGAGTAAGTTGGCTTGTGAAAGGGAAGAGAGTCTATGTCGTCATTATATTTTTGGTTTGAGAGGGGTTGGTTTGAGAGGGAGGGGTTGAGAGGGAGGGGTTGAGAGGGAGGGGTAAAAGCTATCGTGTCATTTGTGTAGAAGTATTTGGATCGGAACTTATTTAGTATATACTTGTTTATTTATACTTGTTTATTTATTGATTTATTGATTTAATTATATAAGATCTTATATACATATACAACTCTCATCTCATCTCATCTCATCTCATCATATCATATCATATCATATCATACCTACACTCAAATACATATATCATCCATCACACACTACACACACATCCATCCATCTCCAAACACACAAAAATGACCCTAACACAAACCCTCCTCCATCTAACAAATTTCCGCTCCCCATTCCTCCGCACCCTCATCCCAGCCATCGGCACAGCTTTCGCCATTCAATCCGCAGTTGCCGTCCCGAGTATCTTGCTTCAATCAGAAAGATTCTATGATTTAAGTGGTAGTTTGACGTATTTGAGTGTGGTGGGGTTGAGTTTGTGGTTGCCCGGTTTGAGGGAGAGGGGAGGGAGTGGGGGAGGGGGTATTGAGGTGGGTTTTCTTTCTCTTCTCTTGTTGGCTTTTGGGGAGGGGGAGAAGTTGAGGGGAGAAAGGGGGAGGAGGGGGAGGGGAAAGAGGGAAGGGGAATGATGGATGGATAATTGCTAACTAAAATCTATCTATCAGTGGTCTAAACTCCTAGAAGCATTTTCAAAAAATGCACCCCCTAATGCTTTGAATTGGAGACAGGTGGTTCTTAGTGCTGCGGTGGGGGTGTGGGCTACTAGACGTATGGTTTCTTCTATTCTTATGTTTCTCGCTATTCTTTATCCTTTTTCTTGGTGTAAAAGTGCTTGGGTGGTTGGTTGGTGAGATGCAGATGTGGAGAGGAGAGGAGAGGGGAGGATTAGAAATGGGAAGAGAGGTACTAACTTTCGATATAGTTGGTAGTTATCTTTTTATGAGGATATTAGGGGATGGTCATGATTCTCGTTGTAAGTTTTTGATTTTCATGGTGTTGTTGATGTTGATGTTCTAGATGAAGGATGAAGGATGAAATTATATATTCATCTTGGAGCTTGCATCTCTCATATATTCTTTCTATCTTCATACTTCCCCCCTTCCTGCCCAACTACTTCTCACCCTCCACCACAAACAACCTAACCCCAAATTCTAGTCGACGAAATCAAAAAATCCCCCCCAAGATTCCTCGCCGCTTTCACCGCCCAAGCAACCTGGGTATCCCTCTGCTGCCTCCCCGTCATCGCGCTAAACGCACTTCCCCGCCCCCTCCTAACAACCCTCCCCACCCTACTACTAACCGATATCCTCGGACTCCTCCTCTTCACAGGAGGACTCACGTTTGAAATCCTCGCCGACCGACAAAAATCCGCCTGGTCGGCCGCCAAAAAGCGCAAAGAACACGATGAGGATTTTCTTACTTCAGGTCTGTGGTCGAAATCGAGACATCCGAATTATTTCGGTGAGGCGACGTTGTGGACGGGGATTGCGGTGATGAGTGCGGGGGTTTTGGCAGGGAGGGTGGGTCAATTGGGGATGGGGACGAGTGCTTGGGGAATTGGGGGGAGGGTTTTGGCATTGGGGATTGCGGGGGTTAGTCCGGCTTTTGTGTCGTTTTTGTTGTTGAAGGTTAGTGGGGTGCCGTTGAGTGAGGGGAAGGTATGTTTTTTTGAGTTTCTTTTTGTTTGTTTGTTTTTCTGTTTGTTCGTCATATATGATGTATATGATGGATTGTAAAGATCTGGGGAGAGATAGAGTGAGTGAGTGAGTAAATGAATGAATGAGTATGAGTGAAAAGAAGACCCCTACATGTGCAAGGCACAAACAGGTAGAAAGGTGCATTTTCTCATTAATACTCAATACTCAGTATTCAGTCACACTCAATCCCACAGAAGATTCCAACCCTACATCCTCGCAAGCGCGAGACTCTCCTCTCTAGTGATGTTGAGAGGGGCGTGCGGATGAATGGGTGGGTTCGGCTATCACATACAGATGAAAACCTGATAGCAAATAAATATGCGGAAGAAAAGTATACGTATGGAATTAACACTAATTTGTTAATTTTTGAATAAAATAGTATGATAAGAAATATGGGCATCGAAAAGATTATCAGGAGTGGAAGGAGAATACCCCGGTGTTTTTTCCTAAGTTTTAGGGTTGGGGATGGGGATTTGGGGATTGAGGGGGGGGAGAGTGATGTGATGGGATGGATGGGTAAAAGTTTGAGGGATGTATATGTTTATGTGGTAGAAAGGAGAGAAGAGGAAAAGGGATAGCAAATGTGGGAATGATGAAATGAGGAAATAAGACAATGAGGGAATAAAAAGATGATTCTTACGTTTAAGTACCTAGTTATTGTTATTATTGTTATTATTATTATTATTATTATTATTATTATTATTATTATTATTATTATTATTATTATTATTATTATTATTATTATTATTATTACTACTACTACTACTACTACAACAGAGACAGAAGAATATAAAAGTGTGATATTTGAATTCGGGTATAAAGGAAATAATGATGGTGATGATGTTCAGAAAAGAAAAGAAAAGAAGAAAAAATTAAAGAAAATTAAATAACAAAAAGAGAGATAAAATATAATATAATTATTAGAATATATAATTTATTCTAGTTCAATTCAATTTTGATTTTAGGGTTAGTTTACTTAGGTATAGACTAATCTATAAGTCTGCACACTTGATATAGTCATATTATAAAAGCAAAAGCATTTTAATAATATATATCACCTCAACTCAAATCAAATCACATTATACTTTTCATCTTCATCTTCTTCATACTTATTTTCATCTTCATTTTTCATTTTCATAATCAATTCGTTAAAGACCTAATATACCATTCCATTCCATTCCACATCTCTTCTCTTCTCTTCTCTCTCCTCCTCATCCCTTCATTCAATTCATTCAAATCATCCTCTCTCCTTCCCTCCTCCCTTCCTTCATTCCTCCCTCTCACACATAAAAGAGCAATACAATCCAATGAAAAAAAAAACAAGCAAACGCAACCAAAGGAAAATGATGAAAGAATCATAGAAAATAAAAGAAAAGAGAAAAGAAAAACATGAATAAAATAACTAATCCCGTCCATCCATCCATTCATTCATTTTCTTCGTCCCTCCAGTGATATTATCTTATCTTATTTATCTATCTAATAGACCACGAACATAAACATAAATATTAACATAAACATTTATCTTCCTTACGAGTGGACGGCTCGAAAGAGACGTAATGAATATGTGGTTGAATGTAAATATGGATGTGATGATGAATCGAAGGTTAGGTAGATAGGTAAGATAAAAAGATCACCCAGGACAGAAAGTTCGAAGCCGTCCAAGAAAAAATAATCAAAAGGATTCGAAACAAAATTTCGAAATGAATGAAAAATAAGCAGAAATGAAAGATAACAGCGCTATATGAGATGGATGATGCTAGTGTAAGTGCGAGGTCATTATTTAGCAGCCGTAACGTCGTATTGTCGTTCGTTTCGTTGACTCATTTCATCAATTTCGTAGAGTAAGTGGATCAGAGGATTTGTTGTTTCCTCTTTGCTCTTTCCTCTTTATTCGCCTGCAACTGCAACTGCTGTGCGAGCATCTCGGTTCTCGACCAACTTTAATTGATAATTTAATCCTAGGAGTAGGAAAATAATTACCAACGTCTGCTAGGTCGTTCACGTCTTCTGGAATCATCCCAGATGATTTCTCTTTCGATGATTCGCTCATCATCATATCCACTGTCTCTCTCTCTTCTTCTCTCTGCACGCTCCCAATCATCGCGTTCTTTCTCACGACGTTCAATACGAACACGTTCACGTTCGATTTCACGGATACGATCTTGACGTTCGCGACGGACGGTTTCCGAAAGGGCGACGAGTTCTTCGACGTCTTGCTATAAGGTTGTTAGTATATGTCTAAGGAATGTAGGTACAAAGGGATGGAACTTACGTATCGGAGATATTGGAGAATGTAGTAGAAGAATTCTGTTTCTTCATAATCATAACCAAGTTCCTCGATAGCTTCTTTAGCTACCAAGTCCTTTGTGATTTCAGTCCATAAATCACCCATTCTGCTCTTTGGTGGACCACGAGGTAATGGGAAGCCAACTTGACGATCAGAGCTTTCTTCGATACGTTCATATTCTCTTTCTCTCTCGTATATTGGTCCACTAGCATGGCTTCGTGGTTTACGATTGCTTGAGATTTCGATATCAACGGTAGTTGAAGATTCTCGTGGTGATGGGGCACCACTTTGACGCTCACGGATCTCGATACGCTCAGTAGTGCGATCAGGACCCTCTCTCTCCCGTTCGCGGAACTCAATCTTTTTCTCCATACGTTCGGGTTCTTCTGCCTTGCGTTCACGCTCAGGATTGAACTTGCTTCGTCGTACACCATTGTATCTCTGCCAAGTGATTTCTTGACTTGCACCTCCAACACCATCTAATGTGATCCTCTCAGTTCCAGGAGGAACATCAACGATTGTCCAATCTTTTGTGGCACCATTAAATGCTTCACCAATAACGGCTCTTTCTTGAACTTTATGAGCGTAGAAATCAGCCTCATCTTCATCTCGAATGTCGAGATCCAACTTCTTCTCAGGGCGAGCACTCAAACTTCTTCTTCTGCTAAGATCTATACGAGTATCTCGGACACGTAACTTATCACGCTCTTGTTCGAATAATATGGAATCATCATAATATTCTCTTCGTGGGGGAGGCGATTTAGCCTGTTCGCGAGTAGTAGTCTTTGTTTTTGTAATATCAACTTCGGTGCTGTTGCCGGAGCGATAGATATCAATTTCGGTCTTCTCGGTTTTTGGTGGTGCGGGGGTGTGAGCACGACGAGGAGGTGGGGGTGGGCTTGGTGCGGGAGCTCTTTCGAAACCTTATTTATTAATTAGTATTTGACTGACGATCATCATGGTGGAAAATTAGAGGCAGACTTACCATGATCAATGTGGCGATGATGTGTAATAATTTCTCGGTGAATGGGTGGTGCTCGAATAATCTCGGGTGGTGGGGTAGGTGGGGGAGATGGGGTTGGGGATGGTTCTCTTTCTCTCTCTCTTTCAACAATTCGGGTATGAATTCTCTCCACTTGTGGCGGTGGTGGGGAAGGTGATCTTTCTCTTTCTCTCTCTCGCTCTCGCTCAATGACTCTCTCGCGAATGCGAACTGGAGAGGGTGCTGGTGGTGATGGGGATCGCTCCCTAAATCTTTGCCTTGTCTCGATCACTCGGGCGCGAAGTTGTGGTGGGGGTGATGGAGATCTCTGAGTTTCCTTTTCTCTCTCAACAATTCGTGTTCGGACTCTCTCGGATGGTGGAGAAGGCTCTCGTCTTCCAACTTCACTTCTCACGATTCTCTCACGAAAACGTGGGGGAGAAGGTGATCGTGGTCTTCGCACAAGTGGTCTGTCATTAAATGTTTCCGTGTCCCGTTCTCTCACAACCATTTGGCCTGGTTCTGATCGTGCATAATCATCTCGTAAGAAATCCAAAGAACGTCTACGAGGTCTTTCTGGACCTCTTCTGGTACTGAAGTCAATAGACTCTTCATGATCACGCTCTCTTACTCGAACTTGAGCTGGAGGAGGGGCTGCTCCCTCGATAATAAGTATCACGCTCATCATATTCCGACACTCGTGACGGGTGCGCC
>NW_001820818.1:0-143712 GCF_000146945.2 Sclerotinia sclerotiorum 1980 UF-70 | reverse complement strand
TGGGTGTAACTGTTGGTTAGATGTGAGAGTGAAGAAAGCGAAAAGGGAAGAGAAAAATGGAAAGTCGAAGGAAGAAAAAGAACGAGGCTGGAAGATGGACAGGTTTTGTATAGCGTCAATGATGGTGAATGAAGGGAATAGAAGAGAAAAGATGGGATGACGAGCTACTTGGAGGGGCTTGCTTCGGTTGGGCTGATTTGGGTATCGGGAATTGGCTCGTGAAGAGGTGGTAAGGTGGTAAAAGGTGGTAAAAGGTGGTAAAAAGGTGGTAAGGGTGGTAAAATGTGGTAAGGGTGGTAAGGGTGGTAAGAGTAGTAAGGTTCGTGAATCAATCCCAGTGGATGCCCAGGTGGATGCCCAGCTTGGATGAATGGATGGTGAGGTCTTTTATTCCGGTGAGTAAGAGTCAAGGTGGGGAGCGGCTATGAGATCTTATTTATTAGGTGGGCTGTAATAAATTTTCCTTGAGTTTCTTCAATTTTGGTGATCTAGAAGTGTAAAACGATAAGAAGCGATACAAAGCTGAAAATTTGTTGGTGGGGGATCCTGCATATGAGAATTTCAATGTATTGGAGTCGTGGTCGTGATATATTTTGGTTGTCAATACTTTGCTGTCATAGGCTGAAAAAGAGAGAAGATCATGGAATTAGGTATCCTTTTTCTTTTCTCTTTTCTCTTTTCTCCTCTCTTCTTTTCCCTTTTTCTTCTTCTCTGCTTCTCTCTTTTCCCGTTATATGAAATATGAAAACTGGTAGATTTCCTATTTCATTTAATTGGTTGGCGATGAAGAAAAAGAGCGAAAAAAGTTGATTTAAAGTATTTGAATTCTTGGACTGGATAATAATCAAACAATCGGGATATCAAGGTCTTTCGTGAGTCGTGAATTATTTTGGTGATAGCGTTACTCGGTCGAATTCAAGTCTGATGTAATGGTGCAGACAGATATCCACTCACGACTGGCTGATACTTTTTGGAGTGGGATGGGATGTAAAATCGAAAATAAGGTTAGGGTAAATGATCCGATGAAGAAAATTATAAAGGAAATTCGTATAAACTCGTGATATCGTGATATCGTGAATAATAATCCCAAGAATAAAATAATAAGAGGTCGGTTGGTAAGAAAGTTTAATATAGGTGGAGTGTAAGGTTATTCCTGGACTTTAGATGTTGGGTTGAATATGATCGTTTGAGCCCAAGTTTCTAATATAGGTAATAAATATGGTTCGCTGGGGAAAGAGGAAGAGGAAGAGGAAGAGGAAGAGCATGAGCATGAGAATTTCAAAAGAAAAGAAAGGGTCATGAAGTTAAAGCGATTAAATAAGAGCTTGAAGTCACATAGAAAGAGTTTTTAAGTTTTGTTCGCTGTAGTAATAGGGTCAAGTAAAGACTCGGAATGGGGTCTGTTGGTCACTAACAGCGGCGGCTCTGGTTCCTGGCTAAAAGGGTCGATGTAAAGGTCTACTGAACCGCCCTCCAAAGCGTCCTTCATCAGTGTTGTCCAAATCCAAAAATATCTAAAATAGAAGAATAATTCATGTTCCAGTTCCAACCAAGGTGTGGAATCGTTGATTTGAGGGGCTCGAATGGGGCTGCGCTTGAAAACCGAATTAGGTGAACATAATTGCCGCCAGCATCATATGCATTGAAGATATTGCCCTATTCGGATTGTGGGTAAATCCTACAAGAACACTTGTTAAGTTTCTTCTTGCATGATCATTCCTTCATTAGTGAGCAAAGCGTTTCAGTCGATAGCTTGTTGGTAGTAAAGACAGAAAACAGAGGCTGAGCTTCTCTGTAGACTCATGAAGCTTTTGTTGATCTTGCGACCTGGGCACTCCCGCAGCGGACCATCCGTTACACTGACTTGAGACTTGAAACTTGTACGAAGGAGTGGAGTACAAAAGGTCTGATGGTTGGTTACTCAAGCCGCCGGGGTATTGTGAAATGTTCCCTCTTTACAAACATAAGCCACAAACCATAGCCTACTTGTAATTTCAATTCGTCGACAGCATTGCATCAGAGTCATAGATGCGGATTGTTGCCTTCCTAGGTGAGAATTTGGTCTGTACTGTATCCAACAGTAAGAGTTTACCATCTAGGTACAACTAATGTGACATATTTGAGTGACTCGTCCATTGACTCTTGAGTCGTATGCCTCTTCCTCTCTCGTGTCATGTTCTTGTGATACCGAAATGTGATGATGTATTCAGGTGGGGCCTAGAAGTCGAACATTCGGTTCATCCGATTGCTGACCACGAGGAAGGACGAACCAGATGAGAGTCAACAATACTTGCTTTAAGAGTCATTGTTTGAATTGAAATATTTATCCTCCCAAGTTTGAAAATGCCCATTCATTAGAAAAGGGCAGGGACTTGAGAGCCATTCACGCTTCATAGACATACGATTCCTCCGTACGCCTGTCGCCTAGGCTTACTTTTCTTCCAATGTGACTTTCTAGCTTCAGAATCCGCCAGTCGGAATTTGATGATGACTAAGTATACCGAATCAGTAAGTGCTACATAACATCGAATGAAATCGGCAGGTGTAAGGCGAGATGATGGTTATTGGAGGACGTGAGGCTCCGTCAATATATCTGGAGCCCATGCCAGCGGTAACCTGGGCTGCAGTAAAGCATAGAAAGCTGATATCTTGGAACTGTGGGAAGAAAAGGATACTTGCTGTAGAGACTGCATACAGTTCTTCGGGGTAATTTGGAGAAGGAAAAGATATGCAGAGGTGTATATGTGAAGTACGAGATTAGACACAACTCCCCGAGAAATAGAAGGTTGACCAGTATGGAGGCAGCGTACCACACTTATCGAGACTAGAGCTGGATAACCTTACGTGAGTAGTAGCTTAGTTCAATTGTAGGGCCACCGGGATTGGTTGTTGTATTGCAAACCCCGGGATGGAAGCTATAAGGCTGTCCCTCTTTTGTAAGTCCTACAAACGCGGAAGATCAATTGCATAATAAAGCTGGGCGAGATTCAATCCATGAACTGTAACGTAGGATAGACTCGGGGATTTTGAATGGACGAAACACGTATTGAGGAATTCGTTAAAGTCTTGGATTGTGATATATGGACCAATTTGGATGTATTGTGCTACCCATTTGTAGATATTGTAAGATCTTAAAATGCCTAGGTGGGCCGTGTTTCTAGGTCTCATACGAGTAATGACAACCAAGTGTTCAAGGTTAAGCAACCGTAAATACTGATCTGGGATTTTATTTTGGTGTGTAATTTATCTAACACGTTGAGTCCATCGTCATGGCAGTTGTGATGTGATATGATAGAGAAAAACAAACCTAATCCCAAATGATCCCAAATCTCCCTCCTCATCTTCCTCTTCTTCTCCACAATAACCTTAGAACCTTTTCTTATCAGGACTGATTAGACTGATCCGGCAATTGGGGTGGGCTCTTGTTTATCGATAAGAAATGTTCCTGCGTTTTACGCGGGGGAATTAAATGAACTAAACCCAAAGAAGTAACGGGAACGAGCTACTGCGGCTGGAGGCAAGTTATTAAATTCCCCAAGGGCAATACCTACCTACCTCCTTGGTACAGAGTAGTACGCGCTCACTCATATTCACGCGCATTCGCCTTATGTCATCGAGCTTTCTTTTCATCTTGAACTCATCAATCCTTTCCAACCATTTTCCTTCTACTTCACTTTGACCTCCCTATCTGTTCTTCTTAACTAATGTTCTTTCATTTTGTAACCTTGTATTACATGTTATAAAAACATACGTGGGAACACGTATGGTCTCGCGGGTAAACGCATAGGGAGGATACTTACCAACAATTTTCAGAGCCTTGTGGTGCAGTGCTGCACTTTCAATAATTCCCCGGCACATTAGGCCATCTCTCTACTCACCATGTCACAGCAATCTCCATCGGCTGCCGACCACTCCAATGCAATTGCAAATCTCAATGAAGAAATCAATTTCCAAACAGTTTTGTTAATTTCCTTGGACGATTCTGCAGAAGATCAATCATCGCGCAAAGCGGAAATTGAGGCTGAGATTGTCAGTCTTCAAGAACAACTCAAAAACCTCTCGAGCATTCAAGCCGCCTTACCCACACACACCCGAGCACCTTCTATTTCGCATAATACCTCGAATGGACGTCCGTCTGGTATAAGTCATTCAAGGATGGACAACACATATGGGCGGGGAAGTAATGGAGGCTATCAACGTTAGTTTCGTCCGATTCTTTTACTTTTGGCACAAGGCTATGGCGGCCAATTCACTCACACTTTTCATTCACCTCCAAATTTTCCTCTACTAGCGTGGAGAATGTCTTGTTTTATTATATTACGCTTTCCCATGCCCCATTTTCAAGTCAATCTGACAATCAGTGTTAACCTTCGCTACAGTCAAAGAAGAAGGCGAGTCAATGGGGTCGTTATCCTCCACAGCTTCGACACCTGGTTCTGGAGTATCGATGGGTGAATGTTCCGGTTCAACTCGAGTTGACCTACCTACTCGAAAGCGCAGTCATAGCAAGCATCTAGATGCATTTGCACCATTTGAAGAAACCAAATCTCGTCGAACAACACCGAGTCCTTTTGCAACAGGTGTAACAACTCCTTCGGGAAGCTCAGGGTATGGATATACTGCATCTGGTGATGGCTACTTTGACTTCACTATGTCTGTCTCTCACTCATTAGTCAATAATGAAACTCTGAATTTTCTGTTGTATCTAAAATAACAAGCAGAATGTATATACTAACACGTTAAATTTTTAGGGATGATGAAATAATCTTTGACCCTTCCTACGCCATACTCCAGAGACAGGAAGAACAAAGATTACAGCAGGAGAGAAAAGATGCAGAGCTTGCTAGTACCCTTGCAAACTCAAATAAATTTGTCTCAGGCTCTCCAATCACTAGCTCGAAGCCTTCGGCCTTCAGTAAAATGCTGGGAGTTCATTCACAAGCTTCTACCTGTCGTGAGAATCAGACAACTAAGCCCTCCCCTATGTCAAATGTCTATGGTTCCCACGCGAGAAGCCTTCCTTGGAAAATGGCCCTCAATCCCGGTTTTAAAGCCGAGCCACAAACATCAACTTCCTCTCAACCTTTAGCATTCTCTAGCACAGGCTTTAGCGGAGCTAGAGGTAAACACCAGGAAGGGGTTAATAATACCACGAACCCTAATTCTACATCAATGCAAACATCAAAGATGCCTGGTGCCTATATTGAAGAATCCGCTAGTGATTCGGACGTTGAGATTATTGACCCTTCGGCATTTAAAGATAATGGTCGACAGAGAGCACAGAGAGCCACAGCTTTGAAGACAGCGAACGCTTATAGTCATCAAGGTTCAATTTATTCACCGAGCACCCACGCTTTAGGAGAGAGAGCTCTCAGTCACCCAGAAACTAGCCGGCAGAATTATCTACACGAAAACAGTCGTGGATTATCTGGCTGGGCAGTAAGCTCTGCTAATGGAATGAATAATTCTTTGCCCACGTGGGTGAGGCTTGGAATTCAAAATGCTCCCAACAATATGAATACTACACAGCCAGCATTCTCTATGAATACTAAACCCTCAACCGCCACGCTCAACAGTTCAGGTAGCTCTGGCGTGCAAGGCTTTGGTCGCCCTAGTACCACGATGGCTCGTCATGATCAATTGCACTCTCTTCCAGGAAATGATTTTGCAGGACCATTCCCTGGAAATATGCATTCTGTGCATTCGCGTGCCAATATGCATAGGGTAAGTTCGGGACTCACTGTCGACTCTTTACCAGAATATGGCATGGGTAAAACTAATCTCAACTCCGTGCAACACGGCATGGCGGGTAACATGGGCGAATTTTCAGACTTTAGGCCGGATTTTGGTCTTTCCAATCGGTCCTCATCCACCGATGGTATGACGGATCAAATGGATCACGTCATCAACGATCCGAGAAAAACAGAAAAGGAGATCAAAGACTTGTTGGAGAACATCAAAGCTGAGATTGAAATTCCGCTGGAGAGTCGAGAGGGAACCCCTGAAGGATTAAGATATCCCTTGGTAGTTTAGCCATCATTGGAGTCTGTTAGGAATTCTTGCTAACTTGAGATTAGTATGAGCACCAAAAAATTGCTTTGACATGGTTGAAACAAATGGAAGAGGGTACTAACAAGGGAGGGATTTTAGCAGACGATATGGGTCTAGGCAAAACAATCAGTACTTTGTCACTCATATTGTCACGACCATCAGCCGACCGTGCTTGCAAGGTATGTCGTTTGGCAAAACATCATGGCCATTTGCTGATAACATTTAGACTACACTAATAGCTGCGCCTGTTGCGCTTCTCCGTCAATGGGGTAGCGAGATAGATTCGAAAACATTGCCGGCCCACAAACCCAGCGTCTACATGGCCCATGGAAACAGCAAGAAAGTGACCTGGGATGACCTTCGACAGTATGATGTAGTCCTAACAACTTATGGAACTCTGGGTGCGGAATATACTCGCCTTTTAAAGTTCGAAGAGGAATGCAAGCAGGAGGGAATTGTCGACCCGGACGCGAAACAAATGGCTAAAGACTTTCCTTTTTTGGGTCCGAAGAGCAGATTCTATCGTGTGATCCTCGACGAAGCACAATGCATCAAAAATAAAAGCACCAAAGCAGCGTCTTCGGCTTGTAGATTAAGAGCCCTGACTAGGTTTTGCCTCACCGGCACACCGATGATGAACAACATTACGGAACTTTATTCGTTAATCAAATTTTTGCGTATACGACCTTACAACATTTGGCACTCCTTTGTCAAAGTACGTATAAGGCCTGGTCCGCAAACCGGAGTATTTTGTTAACAGTGATAGGATTTCGGCTGTCTTTCGAAGGGAAGTTACTCAGATGAACATATTCAAATAACCATGCAACGCCTACAAGGTGTTTTGAAGGCAATTCTCCTCCGAAGGACGAAGAAATCCGAGATTGATGGGAAACCTATTATTGTCTTACCACCAAAAGTCGAAGAAATTGATCATGTTGTTTTTAGCAAAGATGAGTGGGAGTTCTACGAATCTCTCAGGGACAAGACCCAGCTTCAATTCAATAAGTACAGAAAGGCTGGAACGGTTGGGAAGAATTACTCAAATATCCTGGTCTTGCTACTTCGCCTTAGACAATGCTGCTGCCACCCTCATTTGATTATTGATCTCGAAGCAGCAGCCGGCTCGGCAGAGCTCACAGAGGATCAGATGATTGAACGTGCCTTAGCCCTCGAATCAGATGTGGTGTCGAGACTCCTTGCTGCAGATGGGTTCGAAGTAAGTTGATTGGTGTTCATCTTGAAATGTCTTAGCTAACATCTCAAGTGCAATATATGCTACGATGCAACCCCAAATCCCAGCATCATCATCCCTTGTGGGCATGACAACTGCCACGATTGCTTGATGTTGATATCCGAGCAGGCGAAGCAAGAAGCGCAAGGCAATGACGAAGGTCGCGCCACAGTCAAATGTCCAAGTTGCCGTGGAAAGCTTGACATGGCAAATCTTATTGACTACAGAACTTTCAAGAAGGCACATATGCCACCGGTTGAGCTCGAGAGAGAAGAGAATGTCGATAACGTCAGCGAACTTAGTGATGTAAGCACCGATAGTGACAGCGACACGGACTCTGACTCTGATGTCGATACTAAACTTGATGATGTTGACGAAAATGGCAACCTGGACGGTTTCGTTGTGCCTGATGATGTCGAAGATGATGAGGCTGAGCAAGGTGATGATGAAACTGATGATCTTGACGATCTTGAATTGGACGTTCTCAAATCCAAGCCAAAGTCGGAGTCCAAAACCAAATCTAAGAACAAAGAGAAGAGAAATAAAGGTAAAAAGGTCGGAAAGCAGAAGCAGCATCTTTCGATAGCAATGATGAAGAAAGAGGCTTCCAGATCGATTGCAGGTCACAAGAAGTACATGAGATATCTTCGAAAGAACTGGCAATCGTCAGCCAAAGTCGATAAATGCGTGGAACTTCTCGAGAGATTTCAAACAGAAGGCGAGAAGACGATCATCTTCAGCCAATTTGTCACCTTTCTCGATCTTCTTCAGGTGCCAATTGGAGAAAAGGGTTGGAAATGCGAGCGTTATGATGGTAGCATCAATGCAAAACGCAGAGACGATGCAATCAAGCAATTCACGAACAAACCTGATTGTAATATCATGCTCATTTCTCTCAAAGCCGGTAACGCGGGGCTCAATCTTGTCGCCGCATCTCGAGTTATTATCCTGGACCCTTTCTGGAATCCATTCATTGAAATGCAAGCAGTAGACCGTGCTCATCGCATTGGGCAAATGAAACCCGTTCAGGTCCATCGAATTTTGATACAGGATACAGTCGAAGATCGTATTATGGCGTTGCAAAAGCAGAAGAAGGAGTTGGTGGAGTCTGCGCTCGATGAGGGTGCTATGAAGACCGTTGGGAGACTGGATGAGAGGCAATTGGCTTTTCTTTTCGGTGTCTGAGCCAACTGAGGATTCTCCTTTGACTCCGATACGTGCTTGATTGCTTTTTCGAAATGGATGTATAATAGTTATGAGGCGTCTTGTGAAGCTCATGATCACGATTGGCTGGTCCTCTCTCTTTTCACGAATTGGCATAGCGAGCAGAACCAAAGCAAGGCAAAATTTTGGGATTAAATGGAATGTTCAAATACACCGGGTGGGGGAAATATGGTCCGCTTTCATTTTTTTGCTTCTCTCTCGCCAATTTCGATACCCTATCACCATGGCGTTCGCAAATGGGTCTGGATGGATGGATAGATGGATAGATGAATTTACGATGAAACACGAGCAATGGCATGTTAAGATGGCATGTTGGTATTATTTTCCGTTTTTTTACACCACTTTAATTTCTTTAATCTTGTTGCAGAAGTTGTTCACAAACAATTGTAGGAGAATGGATAGTGATGGAGCTGCGGAGCTGTAGAGTTAGGAAACTGGGCATACAAGATAATATAGATATAGATGCAGATTTGAGAAATTGCATAGATATCTAGATTTTCCGGGTATCGAGGAAAGTATCCTGAGATGGGGAGAAAAAGGGAGATATGTACCTATCTACATGTATGTGCATAATGCTGTGGCATAATAAATGATAAATGATGGTAAGAATAGATTGATCAGCTAGGATTTCTATTATTGACTTTCTTGGTTTTCTTGATGTGATGTGTTGTGACGGGATGTAAAACCAAACTATCCAGCCAAGTAGTCCCCATGACCAAGACAAATTGACAAGCCGAGGAAATTAACGCCTGCCTTCTGGAATGTCCTGGTGATTTATTTATATGATATGATATGTTTGTATGTATTTATGTATTTACATATATATACATATATACATACATATATACATACATATATACATACATATATACATACATATATAGGTATGGTAGGGTAGGGTAGGGTAGGGTATATTGTATGCCTCCATTCATCTATCCATCTATTCGTTCATTCATGCATACAGCTCGTGAGCGCCTCATCTAGTCAGCTACTACAAGATGCGCCAAGGACACAGCTCAGAAGTATAGTATTTCTCAAGGTAATGGATCAAAAACACCCTCACACACCCCCCGGGTCCCCATCCCTCCCAACAAGCGATGAGAGTCTGGTCTGATTTTGCTTCTCACGACCTCATCCGCTGTGTTGTTCTGCGCATAGGCTTCAAGTCGCATAGGTGCAACTAATTGTTTATGAAGCGGGAGCGCAGAAGTGGAAATTTCGCCGAATACCATAACGATATTTAAGGTAGTTAGTTGGATGAGCTATTTTCCTGAGTGGCCGATGCGATGATATGGAAATGCAACGTGACTGTTGTTGCGCCGCGTGGCGACGCGAATTTGGTGCCCTCTTCCCAATGTCCATGCCCCCCTGCCGATGCTGATGCTAACACCGATTATGGTTACCATGTAGTTCAGGTTCGATTTTGCTTGTAAATCTTCCAGAAGTTTAGTATACTGTAATTGTCTCAC
Source organism: Sclerotinia sclerotiorum 1980 UF-70 (assembly GCF_000146945.2). NCBI lineage: Eukaryota > Fungi > Ascomycota > Leotiomycetes > Helotiales > Sclerotiniaceae > Sclerotinia > Sclerotinia sclerotiorum. The sequence continues at coordinate 133,737 of NW_001820818.1, read as the reverse complement.
AAAGACGAGGGGAAAGTTAAATATTTAGTCATCTAAATGCCACTCCCCCACGTACATATATATATGATGCTCAGATGAAGGAATACGAAAGTCCCAATGCGCCAAATATAGATGTTACCAAAACCGTAAAATCTACTTTTGCCATTGGAACCGCAAAAGATCTTCTAGGACTTGGTGTTGCAGTGGCGGTAAAAAGGCCCGTGAGAATTTCTGTAGTTGTTGTGACTGATGCCGTTCTAGCACTTCCAGAGCTTGCTACTGTTATTGTACTCGTAGGAGCACTGTAATCCGAGGAATCACTATAAAGTACCCCATCGATAATCGCACCCTTTCCGGCAATGATCATATCCCTCTCCTCTTCCGTGCATGTTTCAGGGATGCTACGGAGGTAGCATGTATTTGTCGGGGATGCTGGGAGACTTGTGGTGTGGGTGGCATTGAGAGGACCAGTGGTATTGTACACTGATGAGTCGATCGTTTCTCCCGTTGAAACAGAGGTGCCCATTATGATTCGAGCAAAGACCTGGAAGGCGGTCTCGGGTTGGTAGGCTGGGATGCTGTGACCTGCATCGTAAATGCGACTGAAGGAGAGATTTCCAAACTGTCGGACAACACCGCCAATATAAGAAGTGTTGGTTATGATGGGAGCGTAGCCAGCAGATGGGAACTTCGAAGCATATTCTGAAGAAGCCTGTTTTGCAACAGCCAAGGATATGGCTTCACCACCAAACCAATTGCAAATGTAATCACGGTCCCCATACATCAATCCAACATGAATTCCAGATTTCACAAGCGCAGCTATTTCTGGTACGTAAGATTTGCGCTCATAGTCTCCGGTGGATGTAAAAGCAGAAACGACTTGAAAATTTGTCTCGGTGTAATTGACTGGTGAGCCAATAGCAGATTGAAATTCGGCTGAATTGAGGTATTCGAGGTATGTGCTGGGTGGAAATGAATCGGGTAAATTATGAGAAATATCATAAACACTCCTTCCAGCGTCATAATATGGTTCCATCACATTCGTTACACAACTGTTATACGCATTGGAACAAGCACTGTTAACACTTGAAACATTACCCTTATTTGTAGGATCCTGACTTTCCACAGCGGTTCGACATTGAGTGATCAAATCCTTGCAGCCACCAGAAGCATAGAAGTTTGCAGTCGCCAGTTTCGCCCTTGTTGGATTGATGGCACTGAGACCAAAGGTATTATTGACTGCAAAGTCGGGATAGTAAGGGGCTTGAATTAGGTCATCCACACAACCATTAATTATTCCAAGTGATTTGAGTTTAATATCAATAGTTTTGCTTTGGGATATGGTGCCGTTCGCGCGCTTCGCATTCTGCTCTTCCCAGAGCGTCGCAAAAGCTGGTCCATACTTTCCGCCATAACTCTCCGCGAACAAATGAATATTCATAGCAGATTTATTATTCGGAGCATACTGTGGAAATGCTCCAAGAAATCCTTGAAGCATGTGCCATATAGCCATTCCCGCTATGTGGGTAGTATTGGCTGTATTGTTCACATTCAAAGAGCTGAATGTTCCATTTAAAAAGGTATCTGCGGGCTGCGAGTTCGGACGGGTTTGCTGTGGAGTATAAAGATCTGTTGTAAGAAGGTCGAGGGAGCAATTAGTAGGCGTATCGTATGAAAATCCGACTTGATTCGGCTGCAGGTGTATACGTCAGCTTAGAGAACTGGATGTAGCGCATGCATGAAATGATAGAACAGCAGTGTTTAATCGATGCTCTCATAGACAGTTCAGAGCGTACCATAGCTATCAGAATGTAACTAATGGCTCTGTGCTCCAATCAACACCAAATATCTCGACTGGCACAGGAAATCCTCGAGATATGTGCGTTGAATTAATCAAAAGATATAGAGATGAAGTCAAAATGTTGCATACCTGATCAATATATAACATGTTAGACCCTCTGTCCCAACCCCAATCCCTAGCCTCCGTCGCAAACTTTCCCTGGGCGACATTGATAACCTCACAAGGACCATTCTCGTTGAAAAGTCCAATCATCGAGCTGGAGCCTGGCCCGCCATTTAACCATATAGTAAGTTGATCTGTGGGATCTCTCGCGGAGATAAACCAAAAGAATGTATTTGTCGCATAGCTTCCCGGTATATTAACCCAACCTGTATATTGTTCTTGAGAATCGAAGACTGTTTGGCAGGTGCCCGCTGGTGGTGTTTTGTAAGAAATGGTGATGTTCCCATCGACTGGGGAAGTTATTCTAGTAAGGTTTGAAATAGGTGGATATTGAGCGAATGTGATGGGCAGAAGCACCGAAAGAAAGAAAGAGTAAAGCATTATGGCACACTCATATTTCGACCAAAGATCAGAGGAAAGAGAATGGAAGTGCGATTAAATGAAATTCTCAAATTGAAGTTGTTGATCCTATGAGAATCCTGTGAGAATCCTACGAGGAAAAGCATTGGCTTGGCCCCAAGCGACGTCTTCATGCAAGGGTCGTAAAGCTGCTGTGTCTCATATCGTTTTTGTTTCCTTGTACTTTTCGAGGGGATTTTATGGTTCATCGACGATCCCTTATTAAGTTTTCGAAAGGTGTACGTGATGTACCGCGCGTACGACAATTCAGAGATGCGAGAAAGAAGCAGAAAAGATAGAGAGTATAAAAAGTGGTAAGATAGATAAATTCTCAATGTCAAACCTGCGCGCATTCTTCCTTAAAATTCCTTCAACCAACAACTTGTCGCGCCAGTTACAACTTTGATTCTTTATTTAGCTTCACTTCCCGCCCCCTCCTCCTTAACGGCTGTACGAAATACTTGGTAATAACACTAAGAACTTTGTATGCAAACTAGTTATCGCTATTACTATTACGGACTCCGGAGGGAGATCAAGTGTTCTCCGTTTGTGGTCGTGCAGCGACTTTCGTGTTAATCTTCTGTCGCTTTCAATTGGATGTTATGAATATAAATACATCAGCTCTACGCCGTTTGGTAGAATGGAGTCTAGAACCTTAGCAAGTGTGATGTTTATGTGACGCCTGGTAAGTGCACGCCCGAGTCTTGACATGACTGGTTGCTTGCTGCTTTCTTGGGAATGTTAGTAATAAATCGAAGGAGAATGTGATGTTGCCAAGTCCATTACGTTTCCGGTCATTTCACGTCATATTCTCACGATAATCACAACCAAATTCCTGCCTGCCCCGTACATTTTTATCCACAATGCTTATTTCGCATCTCTAGGAGATTCATCTCTTCGGTCACAGGCTCGAAAGGAAGTCTAAATGAAGGCTGACTATGTCTATATATAATTGCACGGTTTGCATCCGCTCCAAGATTTACTTTGATAATGTAGAATGCCGTCGATTCGGATCCCCATTTTACTTATCATGCTTGTATTTGCTACCGTAGCACTGGTTATCTCCCTGTTAGGTTTTACTTCTTGGTGTTGACGGACATGCTTTTTCACCTCGGATGTTACACTGATAGCCTTATATGCCATTCTTTTTATACTCACATATGAGTTTCAGCTGCCCATGGCACTAGCTTATTTTGATGCCCTTTTCATGAAGGGAAGTAGATATACCTGATTGAGTATCTGAGTCTCATTGCCCTTATCAAAACCCTTTTGGGCGGGCTAGGGGAAGACGGGGCTTAGAGAAAGCCGCTTGCTGGACAGCTCAAGGAAAACCTCATTCTAAAGGCTCCATCTACTAGCATTGCCTTGATCAAATATTATTTAATACACATTTATATCAGCAATCTCAACAAAATCTCTATGGTTTTCATCCTTTTGTATCACACACTTGATAAAACGTTCGAGCAAGGCTGGAAAGCATCCCACCACCAGTTCCATTATCACCACCAATTACTTGAAATCTTCACGGTAATCTATTACCATCCTAAATACAATTCACATTCATGACGGAGTGCTAGATCTCCTGGGCGAATGACAATCTTGTATATTATGTTTAATGATCTATGCTTCAAGTGGCCTAGATTATTTTATTAAAACCCCAGATTGGGTGGAACTCACCCTGAACAAACATCCCAAGACTCTGTCAAATAAAGCCCTCATGGACATTCATTTGAATATATTACTGTCCCTTTGATGGGTTTCTTCCATTAATCACCGACATTTCGCATCTCTCAAATTTTTCTTTTTAAAGAATTCTCCCTGCTTATCGAACACCTGGTGTCGAAAATGAAGCATTCGCATCGCCATGATGCTTTCTCACGTCAAGTTGCATTTTACAAACACTTATCCCTATGTAAGACATTGAGCGCTTGGAGATTATGTATAAGTTATTTGTTGCGATGGCGACACCATTTGTTGCTTCCAGAAACTTTTTTGAGAAATGCAGAAGCTGAAAACTCTTTTTAAGAGCTGATGCGACCGAGTCTTTTGCGCTGTGCCGAAGTGCAGAGGAAGTATGAAAAGACATGTGCTATGGCAAATGCTATCAAACAATCAAAGCATCTACATAGTCTCATGAAATTCTACTCTAAGCTTGCACCTGATGAGTGCAAGTGGGAATTGGTTGATAGCAAAGATTGAGAATAACTGAAGGATCTCTCTCAATTAGGTCACAGTAGTGGAAAAACGAAATAATGAAATGACTTGGATGGGTGTCCCAATTCTAGGCGAAGAAATGTCATCATTGAAATAAATGGAAGATATCAATCTTTTTGACCCATCATATTCAGTCATCGTTCTCACTCCCCAAGACCGGAGCTATTTACAGACATAGAGAATGAGTAGCTAGGACAATTGCTTTTGAACGAGAACACTGGATATCTATTTTGACTGCCCATACCGCATGGGGCGAGAAGTGAGGAAGTTGAATTTCCATTGAATGTCTAGGTCCATCATAGACAACATAAATTGTCGTATTTTTAGCCTTTGGCTTTCGAGAGTCATCTCAGAATGAATATCATTATGACTCCAAGTCCAAATATATATGCCATATCATCTATGTTACTCATTAAGCTGTTGAAGACTCACATAATGATTTTAATGACCCTCTCTCTGGATACATTTAAGTCATCCCGCGTTCCAATCCTTTTGCATTTTCCTTCTCTACCAATGTCTGTTGATGGAGTACCTTCCCGGTAAGTAATTTTCTTACCCTGTGTTTTAGATGCAGAGGAAACTGACTCTTTTTAGAACGAGCACAGTGAAGAAGTTCTATACAAGAAGAATACCTCGGCGCCGTACTGGTCCGATACAGTATCTTCGACCACATTCCTCCATATCAATCATACACCAACTCCATATTTCATCATCCACCTCTACTAAACACTTCGAGCCTGACTACCAGCACAACGTAATCAAAGCTGCTTTACTCTCTTCCTACATGCTCTATCTCTTCATACATCCTCACTACAACATCTTAGTCTCAACCTCCCGTAATTCCCACTCAGCCACGAGATCAAACACCATGGGCTGTCTAAGTGACTGGAAGAAGGGGAAAAGTTCACAGACATCGAAAACCCGAAAGAGCAAAAGAAAATCCAAGAAGGCAACGAAATCGTTAAATCAAGACAGCAAAGTAGACAAATCGAAGAAGGACGTCAAGTCTGCAACTGCCAATACGGGCGGTCATGAACATGTTATTTATCAAGTCAACTACGATAGCGATGATGAAAACGAGGCACTCTGTCTCGAAAACATAGCCAAAGCCGGCGGTGGTAAGAATGTTAGTCATCATGTTAACTATGACAGCGATGATTGAAACAAGGCGCTCTAGATCTATCTCAAAAATACGGCCGATAATAATAGGGTAGCTGCTGAGCCTCTAATCAAATGATGGAATGATTGAGCAGTATAGAGAATGCGCATGTAAAGTATAGAGTTCATGCACTAGATGGGCTTGAATGTGTTAGATAATATATGCATGGTTTCTTTCCGATCGAGAGTAATAACTTCGTGTATATGAATTACCTTGATCAGAGGGTGACACTGTGGTACTATGGATCACTGATTTTCCGTCTCCTAGGAGTGAGTACTGACGTATTTACTTGTGTGAATTTTGAAACTGGATCACAGATTAGCGGTTTTCATGATGGTGATTGGTATGATTCCGCCTGCTAACACTTGGAGATCGTACTCAGGGTATAGGTATGATAGGAATCCAGTGGGAAATGTGAGATAGAACAAGGTGGTTTTCTTAGCCGTGGACTAAGGTATATAATAGATTCTGGGGTGTGTTATATGCCACCATGTACGGAGAATTATGTTGAATATCTTATTATATGACACGATATACACAGAACGTAATTTGAGAGTAGGACTATCTCATATTAAAATCATATAGAGCAAAGTATAGGTACTACTAGTACTCCTATGTACAAAGAAGATAGAACAGCTGCGTCGTCGATGTAGGAGCTTCTCGAAATACCATCTCGAGGAGGCTGATGTCCCCTGGTAAGATTATCAAGTATTATATTCAGAGATATAGCAATTGCAAAACAAACCCTAAATTCATCATTCCCATTCCCACCCATATATAAATGACAACTCTCCATCTCAGCCCATCCTATCTCCTTTTCAAGATTCACTCACTAGAAATCTCACCATATACTTGAAAATAGGATATTGCAAATTCAAAACATAAAGAAAAAGCCAAAGACAAACACAAACACAAACATATCTAACAAACACTCATCACCACCACCACCACCCCAAGTAAAATACGCACAGCTCAGAAAACGATCTTCCACTCAATCCTATCGCATTCCCATCCCCATCCTTTCATCCACTTCCCTCCACCTACGCGTCTATCCCGCTTTAAAACCCCATCGTTACATCACGCAATACAAACCCCTTCCCTGGATTCGAAGTATGTTCCATGCACCGCAGTGCACTGCACAGTACATGAGCACTTGCCATTGTACTGTCCGCGCAGAGACTCGGACTCCACGACGATGGGAGCATGGCGAATTGTAAGACTAAGTGAGATCTTTTGTCGATCGTTCGTGGGGTTACTGTATGCTTGTGAGTATATGTGCATGTGCACGGTGCAGCTTATGGCGAGGAGAGAGGTGAGGGGATGTGAGATGGGATGGGGTGAGATGGAGTGAGGCGAGGAGGGATTCGTAAGATGCGCGTTATTGGGGTGGTTTTTTTTCTAGGAATGGGAGGCGTGCTTGTCTAGATTTGGATGTGGTTATGTGGAACTACGAACCACGAGTTACGAACTATTGGATTATTCGTTTGTTTAGTTACAACTATTATTGTTGAACCTGGGTATGTGTGGTTACCTACTGTTGTGTTGATTGATATTTTATGGGTAGTGAATTGTTACTATAGTATTGTAACTATGAGCTAGGAATTGAATCTCCTTCGTATCAATTCATGAAGATATCGATTACCTACCTACTCAACAATACCAACACCAACATCAAAAGCAAATTCCAAATTCCACATCTCCAAATACAATCCACATTCCCAAACTCAACCCATTCATTCATTCATACATACTCATCCCCAAAGCTAAAATCATAACATCATAATTCCACCGCTACTCCCAACCTCCAACTCACTATCCTCCGTACAGAGGTATAGTCAATCAGTATAAACCTTCATTCACAAGCCAAGTCATGTCATATCTATCATATCATGTCATACCAGTGCACAACAAGCAGCGAGCGACACACCGACCGATCGATTCATCGCACGCCAATACAGACAGAGGCTCTTAGTGTAAACACCAAGTGGGTTTCCGACGACACAAACCCATGTTTAACACCTTACTACGAAGAAGACGAAGAAACGAAAGCTCTTACGGGAAGGGAAGTCATTCTTCTACTCGACACATTCATATTATTTGAGCTTTACTTTTCATTATTCTTATTCTTCTTCTTCTTCTTCTTAACCTTAATAGTATATACTTTTAGTGCGCGCGCACCGGAAGCCACTATTGAAATTCCGGGATGAGTTGTTAGTTTTGGTGACAGCATGCTTGCTTGGTTTACGGAGTAACTCATTTAGGGTCTTTGCGTTTGTTTGTTGGAGATCTATCTATCTATACTCCTATCAGCTGAACTGAGTCGGCTAGTCTGTGGCTGGTGATTGAGAGGACGCCACTCTGTTCGATTGTGTTATCCTCCAGTCCAGATTGTACATGTAGAGCACTTCGTACAGAATGTAGAATGGCCTTTTAGTATTCTACTTTTCAGCTACATATCTTCAAAGTTCTAATAGTACCAAAAAAAGAACATGGGGTTTCTTTCTTTCTCCCTCTCACTGATGAAATCCATGAGCAAACAAACAAGCAAGCAAGCATATGAAAATTTGCTTAATGTGAAGCAACTAATGGAATTGGCGGTATGGATTGAACCCCGTGAACCACAGTGGAGCGACATCAACTCATGCTGATCATTCTCTGGAAACCAAAGCCTATGATTTGTAGATCGTTAGTCGGTCAATCGTATGCTCTAGGCGGTGTATAAATTTTGTACGGTGTATAAAGCTCAACATGCAGAGAACATCACGAGTCGAATCTTTCGCTTCGGCGGGGGATGCTGATGCTGATACTGTATGTGTGCGTATATGACCTGATGCGAGACGCCTCACGCGACGAAAAACGCCCTAGAAGACACCAAGTTTCTTCAATCCTCGGGATCCACGTGGGGATCTCAAAACCATACGCGACTAAGTGCTAGTCAGGGCGGCATCCAAACGAAACTTCATAGCTGAAGCCGCATTGTGGTAATGCTTCTATGAAGCATACAAAAAAGTCTAGCATGTTACAAGTATCGAAGCATATTGCCTGTGAGGCACGAACTCAAATGGAGATTCCCAGGGACCAACCTAATCGTGCAAAGGAAGCGAGTATTTGAAGCATTAATGAGTACATAAGTGGGATAGACGAGCTTTTGTGGAGCGAAAACAAGCACATAGCAGCATCAACCTAGTCATGATCTATGTACCCCAAAAGAAATTATTCGAAGTTACGAACTCGTTGAGCAAGAAGACGGGAAGGAAGACGTGGTATGCGCCACTAACTGGCAAAAGCTCTTCGGCAGCGGGAGGACGAGCCCAAAAATCTAGCGACATGACATCTTCCCGCTCATTAGTCCTCATGCTAAAATGCACTGATGTAACCGTAGGTAAGGATGAGTCGTCAACTTTTACCTACTAGGTACTCTTTGCCAGTGCTCCTCCCTTCAGCCTCTTCTTAATCGGGTATTTCTGTACGTACCTAGTGAGCATCTAATCTCGGCGATCTATCAGAGGAATCCAAAATCAGGAATAATGCCACGAGGAATCGTGACGCTATCGTGAACGCTAGAAGGGAAATCCTACCTCGGGATTAATGCGGATGATCAAAATAGCATGGCGCGCTTGATATACATTAGTCGCTGTTTGTGACGAAGCAATTTCAACCTATTAATTTCTTTTTTCTATGCTTTTCTATAGTACGACTCTTACGAAACGAAGTTCTCGCAAATGCATTGTTCATGTCGTGTGCATTTTTTATGCCCTGCAGAATTGAATTGGAACGACTCGGTAACTGGATAGAATCGCATGAAAAGGGATACAGCATACGTATTTGATGATCATAATAGAGTAGATTAATGTGTGCAAAGCAAAAATAACAATGTAATTAGCATTGAAGTATTGGAATTCAAAGAATAGACTTTACTAAGGATACAACGAATGCATAAGATGCGGAACAGTTTTCCAATGGTTCAACATCGTAGCTGAATGACCCATTGGGATCAGATAATAGTTGATCTAACGATTGTTCAAACCCCAAAAGGTAATTAATTCATTTACTCGAGTAGACATAAGAAAGAAATTCAACGTCATCTTATCAAAACTTCCCATGGAATAATCATGGAAGGAATGAGGCTTCTGCTCGACATCCCTGTGTAGCTGGGTAGTAGCTAGGTTTAGTTCGCTTGTGAACCTTTGCGGTGCGGATTATTTCTCAAGTTCCGGTCGGTCTGGCCGGTTTTCTTGGTCGTTTGTTTCTCTACCTTCTCTCGTTGAGGTTACATGGTGATAAATTTGAGTCCTTGGGTCCGATATATGAGGGTGAAACATTGAAGTCCTTGTTCTAGAAGGTTTGATGAAGCTTCTAGCGCCTTGGTATCATGGTTAATACAGTTCCGGTAATATATTCAGGTAATAATGGCTGTCATTATAGCACATCCTTGAAGTTTGACGAATCATTGTGTTCCCAATCTTCCACTCCCTGTCAAAGTTGGACTTTGTTGTGCTAGGAAAGGGTAATATCCCGTTTCTGGGACGTTAGCGCTTAACAGCGAGGAAGCTAGGGACTTTCCCACTCTTTACATGACATCGTGAGCGCTTGAACATGTAGTTCGCCGGGTTACAATTTAACTAAACCTACGAAACAGGATACCTAGGATCATATAGAACATAAATTACGGAAAGAGGCTGAGTCGAAGCATTAAATTGTAGACGGCTTGACACTGGTGACCAGGTAATTTGATAGTATAAGCGTCTTTCTATGAATGAGAAACTGGGAAGAACTTCGACTTTCTCCGTGAATTAGTTCTTATTTCGGATACCCCTTGCTGTAAATTTGTAAAAGGGCAACAGCCTAAGTGGAAAAGTTGTAGTAGGCTCAAAGTAGTGTCTCCGTCTCCGGTAGTAGAGAAAAGAACTGCACTGGCAAAGACAACGCATGGATTAGAAAGTGACCCGGTCTTTCATTCAGCAAATCCAAAGCCATGGCCTCTGGTAAAATGGAAATTAGATCTGACGATTCGACAGGGTTCACACGTTTTAATAAGAACAAAGAAGCATGGCTCCCGTACAGCGAAGCGCCCTTGGGAAACTTAGGATAGTGGGGGTGGTCTTGCAGCGAAGGATCAAAAAAAGCTGTGATACTCAGACGTCCTAAGCATAAATTTAACCAAAATGCGAGACACAATTCCCGGGGAGGAGATGAACTTAGCTTTTGTCCGAGCTTCCGGTGTCAATTGCCCCCCCAATAGAATTGAATGTGACAAATCGACAAGGAAGAGAAGGACGGAACGGAGCAAACAGGGGAGAAGGACTCAAACTTCAGAGGAGCTATTATCAAGAGATTGTCCATTCTGACTGGGGGAACAACATTATCCTTATACCCTTGGGCATATTCCGGTACTTGCGTTGATAGATATCATTAATAATTTGGTACGGATGGAAACTATATGATAATATGAACTTTCGAAAAGAGACATTTCTTCATTACTTCGGTTCTCGAGATTAAAAAGAATGTCTTAAAGCCTTCTAGAAGTTTTCGATAAGCTAGGTAGCTAATTGACTAACCTAGTCTACCATGGCAAAAAAAAGGTTCAATTTCCAGAAATACTGTAAGCGAAATGGCAGTCGCTATGCTGTACTGGGCATGTACTTTCATTGATTACCGTACCCATTGCAATCAATCGACGAAGGCCATTTTACCAACAGTATGGAAGGAAAGAGGTTCAGATTTCATATGACGCCACCAGTTACAAAGAAATTTCCTGCTGGCTATGTTTTACTATCGTATCTCATCGCATCGCTGTAAATACTTACAACACCCCTTTACCCTTTATTATTGCCGCTCCACCCAGCCGGTGTCTTTTCACATTACATAGCAATCTTTGATCCGATGATCTATACGTCAACTTCTCAAGGGTTGTGCCGTTTCTCTCCTGTGTATTACTCATCCAGCCGCTATCATATTGTCGAATAGAAGAGATTTGATCCTCAGATCCTTTAAAAGATGAAAAGCAATTTCGGTCCTGTACACAAAATCAGTACACGCCGCTTAGTTTTCTATGTGAACTCTGGATTTTCTTAGGCTGATTCATGGTTTCTTAGCGAGTACCAAAAGGCATTCATTTTATGAAGACTACCGTGCAAGGTATAGTGCATCATCTCCGAACAAGCTCTACTCCGTACAGTGCATTTAAGCAAAAGAACAGTCACGCGATTGGTATTTCATCGTTATGCAATGTGTACAAGATTTTTCCGGATCCTCTCCCGCTCAGGGGCAAGAGCAGAGTGAGGTCCCCTAGTCGTTTCTGGGATGTTTTGGACATTTCAGAACTAGGAGGCGGTATAGAATAATAGTAACCACCCATCTCCTTACTCGCCAATGCTGCCCCACGTGTCTCGCGTTGGACCGAGGGTTGTGCATGATTTTCAAAAGCTATCGAAGAATCTTCAGCACATTCCGCAAGTTTTATGATTCGAGATGCTGAGATTGGGTAAGTGCACCTCTATTTATGTCGTCTGGTAACAAGTGAGTGATCGCGCCGTACCGATTCCGTTCTTAGTTGAATACGCAGTGGGACTCGATGATATGTAAGGCCACTCACTTACTGTTCACAAAATGGTTATTATACAAATTATTCAGGAATGACCTACCTAAGGTACCCGGGAGCAAGTAATGCAGTCAGGCACAGGCACAAGCACAGACGTCGGCACATTGTGGCTTAGCTTTTTAGGAGTTTTATCAAAAGTTAGTTTCACCCATCAATCATTGCCCTGTTGGGACTGGTAAACGTTCTGACGGTGTAGCGTACGTATCTACTATCGAGTATCGAGGTATCGAGTATCAAGACGCTGCTCAAGGTTTGCCAGGGTGGAATTCCTCAGGAGATGGCTGATGTTTCTTATAGGCTCAATACGGGGTAAATGATTTAGTGCGACAGCGTCCTTTGCCACCTGTAACTCAGGCTCCTTGACTTGAAAGCTTGGTACAGCGGAGCGCTTGTGAGGTCACAAATCGTGCACCAGGCAAGCACATATGATAAAGGCGGTGGTCGGAGGGTTCAGAGACATTCTAGAAAACTAGGATACGAGATACTTGATATTCTACAGGTGGGAAATAGCATTTATCGTGGGGCGCCGTTGATTGAGGGTGTGTTTGAATGGAAACGGACCCCCCGGTGGCTTTTGGTCACTCGATCATCATTCATCGTGATGATACATGGTGAATGGTGGATATGGACATGGACAGACATTCTCAATAGAGCTAATTTACCACAATTGAAAAGGATGGATGCCATGGGAGTGACGAGAGCTCGGAATGCTTTTGACACTGAACCGGTGTTAGCATTATCCTGTCAAGCTTACCCTTGGGTCCACCGTAAATGGTTTCGAATGACAGGATGAAAGTGACATGAAGTTGTGGCAATCGGCGTCTGCAATCAATAGGTTTACAGCACTTGTATGTATGTATGTGTGTATGGAATGCGAGGCAGAGTCGATATACGCCCCAGATACGGGCCGCTTACAATGAACCTATAATGATTATGTGTTGTACAGTATCATCGGTTTGCTGGAGCCTGCGTCAAGAAGAGAAGCCATTCATCATCGAGAGATCGCGGTGACAGGATGTATAGGATTGAGTCGCATTTGACCAGGGGGAGGTTAAACTAGAGGATCTTGGAAAAGTTTAAAAGTACTGCTGTACTTTGTACAAGGTGTATTCGTAAATCTTCATCTAGCCAAGTGGAAGTAAAAATTAGGTAGGTATTTTACATATATTAAAAAAGGAAGTGGGTGGAAAGTGGATTCAGAAGTGGAGGTTTTGATCGGCAGACTTCAAGCCATCTCTCTTTTTGTTCATTCGTTGCACTTTTGCCCTCGCCCATCTCGTATGCCCATGCAATATCGTTATGATGGAGTAAATAGAGAGATGGTAGACAGTAGATTATATCTGTAATGTATTCATTGAAGTTGCTTTTTCTTGGGTTTGTGATGGCCAACCACCGACAAACAGTCTATCCAAACTTGACTTCTTTGGATCCTGTGTTTATCATAGTATAGACGGCAAAAACAGCAAAGTAGGAGATGTCATATATCCATACAAATCAAATGGAAAAGAATGAGTGGTCAAGCAAATATAAAGCTTACCAGTCTTTCTATACTTGTACTCCTAAATCGATCCTGTCCTAGTCTTAAATCTTTTTCCCTCGTTTTGAATTCTCTTCTCCAATTCTCAATTCTCGTAGTAAGGTTCTGACCACCCATGATCCATCTGCTGTGTTTTAAAGTTTTAGCAATTCTTTTTTATTTTTTTATTTTATTATTTTATTATTTTATTTTTATTTTGTCCTACTGGGTATTTATTACTCAAGTAAAGTTAGTAAACTTAATAAAGTAAAGCACTTGTACCAACAGAACCAGGAACCTCAAGGCCCCACTCATTAAAGCCTGCCAAAACCTAACAAGCCCTGTAAAATTGAAAAAAAAGCACTGATAACCCATCGACAACCCATCGACAAGCCTTCAAAGTTCAGACACCCTCGACCCGGTGGACACCCACTATTGCCGAATAGAAGGCCAAAAGAAGGTTTCGAAACCCTTTTTTCTGCTTCTAGTTCAATAATCCCCCCCCTCTCTCTCAAGACCCCTCGACCCGAATATCTTTGCATCCCTCTATTCAGTCCATCATCCACTTCATCCGCTCCATCTCTCTAACCATTTCTCGCTCCATCCATCCATCCATCCCTCCATCTCTTTACTCTTTTCTTAGTCTTAGTCTTAGTCTTTTCTCACTTATTCCTATTCCGCATTCCTTGTCAACCAAATCCTCCTAGATGCCCAAAATCCCGCTCTTTTGGAAATCCATCTACTATTTCTGCGCCTTACACACGCATCAGAACACTAAAACATTAAAATTCTAATAAAAAATATCAAATAATCATTCATCTGTGAGTTGATCATCTTTTTTCATGATACATGGAACCTACCTACCCTTTCTTTCTCAAACTCTCTTCTCTTTTCCCCCCAAACAGCAAATTCTGCGCTTTGATATCTTAGCTTATCATTCGTTGTTTCTAATTGAAGAACAACATCTACAGAGCATTTTATCTTGATTGTACAACGTATTTCTTATTTGTTATCTTTAAAATAGATATCAGCGCATTATCAACTATCAAAAAAGAGTACCTGCCGCATTGTATCCCGAGCTTCTAGTTCAGCCCAGAAGCAGCCTCCATCTCGAGATCTCTTCTCCGCCCTGCAGCAATCGCATGGTTTCTTCCGAGGCATCTCATTAGCCTTCGTGTCACCTCGAAAACTACAACTTCAACTCAACGTCACTTCAATCCCGTAAGATCAGATTACAATCTTAATGTAAGTGTGCACATCCTTACTCATCACATTGAATGACGGGAAACACAATCACTAACATTGGGCGGAATACTAGTACATCTATCTAAACATTTGCTCGCCTGTTCGAACCTTTCAAAGAATCAATCTTTCTTCTACGACGCGCTCTTCGAACGATATCTACATAAGAGATATATCTTTGCGACGCGAATATTTGCTGTGGATACCTTGAACATTCGCAGAAGGACTCGAGTCCCAAGTGCCGATACACAAACAAGAAGGATTACACTTTGGGCAAAGCTCACTTCCTGTCGAGAGAACCAGCTTGCGGATTTAAAAAAGTTCATTCAAGGAACCTCAATTGCCAAGTTTGGAAACGCGCCACTCAAACGCACTTCCCTCATCACATCTCGCATTCGCCGCTGATTCGACATATCATCTCATCAGACGAACCTTTGGCTCGTGCCTCAGACACTGCAGTGTCCCGAACCAGCATCTCTCAAAAGAGATTCAGACATATTCACAAGTTCTGGGAATCGCCGCTCATACGGTCGGTGATCCCTACAGTACTTTACTGGCCACAGAACGCGTATGCGCAGTCGCCTCTGAACGATTAATCAATTACCGACGAGGTAAAAGTTAAAAGACTTTGACAGCTTTCCTGAATTGGAATTCTACATCTACGTTCTTCTGATTTGGGAGCAATAAAAAAAGAGGCATTCATTTTAACCGGCTGTACGGTCGCCCGTGCGTTGTGAATTTTCCCGCATCCCCGCCAACCCAGCGTCCAGATTGGCGGATTACAAAGTAACTGAACGTGGAAATTTATCGCGGCCATTTTTTAATACTTTTCGATTTTGAAGCCGTACAGTGGCCCAGTCATCAACAAGGTAAGCAAGCTCGGATATTTACATATTTACATACATACATGATCCACTCACTCACCCACTCATCCACTCATCCACCCATCCACTTTCTCTTTCCTGACTCTCCTGTCTGTTCCTAACTCCTGCAAAATTTGGAGAATTAGCGGTGTGCACCGTGCTGTTGTAGATGCCAACACCACACACAGCATTGCATTTTCTTACCCCATAACGCTTTAGCTAATATTCACTCACTATAGACTTTTTTGAAAATACAGAAAAGCCGCAAAATCCCCAGGATAAAACTACATCGACCATTGTTTTATCTTACTGCTTGTACGAAAATCACTTAATCACGTTACCGTACCAATTCACTACGCCCCAATCTTTAATCTTAAACCTTACAACTAGGTTGTATTTATATTTTATATTCTTGCATACAATTCGCAGCCTCTCGAACACTGCTTCCCGAGACACAAAGCAACCTTCGAGACACGGTACCATATTTTAAAACTTGGTACGAACGCTTGATCCAAGCGTCCATCACATCCTATAATCCTCTTTCTTCCTCTTTACCTCATTTTCCTAGCCAGGAAATACATTTCATCACACCATGGATATCAAAGAGATAGTTAATTCAAAAGGTGTGAAAGGAGCAGCGGCGGCGGCGGCGGCATCGGCAAGTGGTCAGGCTCAAGACTTACACCTACTCCAATCTATATCGCAAGCCAACGGTTTACGCATGTCTGATGCTGGTTCTGAGAGAGGTAATTCTCCTCATGGCTCTGAGCATTCTCAATATTCTACACCACGGATGGGTATGAACGGAATGAACGGAGCACCAAACGGCATGCGCTATCCTTCACCCCCTGGTATGCAAAACTCAATGCCAATGATGCAACAACCTTATCGTCCTGATGTTGCTTTCGACAATGGAATGATGTCTACACAACAGCAAGATAATACACGTCAACGCCAACCTGGCGATATCACTGTTACAAAGGCTTTCCCTTGTAGCACCTGTGGTAAAGGATTCGCCCGAAGAAGTGATCTTGCAAGACATGGTGAGTTTCTTTATTCACAACATTACCGAGAACCGAGCATTAACAGTTTCTTCAGAGCGTATTCACAGTGGAGTTCGACCCCATGTCTGTGATTATCCCGGTTGTGGTAAACAATTCATTCAAAGATCCGCATTAACAGTCCATTTACGTGTCCACACTGGTGAAAAGCCTCACACTTGCGAACGTTGTGCAAAGGTAAGCATTCCTGTATAACGTATGATCTAGACAAGTTTTACTAACTGTATGTAGCCCTTCAGTGACTCTAGCTCTCTTGCCAGGCACAGAAGAATTCATTCAGGGAAGCGTCCATATAAATGCCCGTATGCTGATTGTCAAAAGACTTTCACCCGAAGAACCACTTTGACCCGTCACCAAAATCATCATACAGGAACCGTCGAAGAGGCTGCTGCTGCAACTGCTGCTGCTCTAGCCGGTCGTCCTGGGAACAACCGACCCAGCAGACAGCGTTCAGATGGCGAGTCGTATTCAAACAATGGATCTCCGATGTCAACACCTTCCCCAGGCCGACATCTCTCTGCTTCTCCAAGTTCTGACATGGCACCAATGAATAATATGCAACGCCACCCTGGTGACTACGGATACATGAACAACAGCTCCTTACCAGGACATCTTCGAGGTGATTATGGTGTACCAAATCAACCACCACCAGTTTCTACCGCTTTTACCAATGGCATGCAGCGACCTACCTCCCATCCAACAGGTTATGGCCCGCCGAGCATTCTAGAGCCTCCTGCCAACATGGAACAGCGTCAACCAGGTAGCGCAAATGGTAGCCCGCACATGACAAACATGGGTTGGCAATCACCATCCCAAATGGCATCTCCATCGCACAACAACAACTACGTCTATCCGGATCCCGATCCTTATGGATCTGGCGCTGCTATGGGCCAGATGTATTACCCAAACTCAAATATGAGACGACCACAGAGCACGGAGCCAGAACAATATGATATGAAACCAAGAATCAATGAGATGTGGGCTACAGCTCAATGATGAAATCACATTTTTCGGAACTTTCTTTCTATTGCCTCAGCTTATTCTCCGGTTTTCGTAGCGCAATGAAATCTTTCATGTATTGTGCTTGATACCCTGTACACATCACGACTCCTTCTTTCGTTTCTTTCTGATCGTTCACACCTGATGTTCGACAGTATTGCATACTATCAAAAGGCTTGTTATCTCGATATTGGCGTTTTTGAGATTCTATTGCGGTCTTATACTTTCCAGGCGTTATTTTTTTTGGCGCGAAATAAGGGTTTCTAGACATCATGAACCAAATGACCTTACTTTTCTGATGGGGCAACTAAGGGATTGTGGATCATGGTGATAATTATGATTTTGCTCGGTTCCTCACCTTTCACATATTCTGTATCTGGTATCTGGCTAGCTAGCTTCACGTCGCTCCTTTCTCTCTTTTGACTTGCTCGTTCGACAAGTTACTCCTTTTGGTATGAGATGTATGCATTAGCTCATGTGGTAAATTGGTCGGCGGGGCTCAACTCCTTACTTCTTTATTGTAAAGAGGTATTCTAGGGATGGGTTTAGTCTGGTTTGGGACACGGGGGGCGGGGGGCGGGTGAATAAATTGATGGGTAGGTGGCTGATTGGTGGCTCTTTTTTTTTTTTGCTGCATTTGCTAGCGCCCGACATTATGTATGTAGAATTGCCAGCAATGAAAAAATTTAAAAATGAATTTTGTGACTTATGTCGTGAGAGTGTGGTGTGGTGTGACGTGCCTGTGTATTTGCGATTTTTGAAGTAAAGTTTATTGAGCCCTTTAACTTGAATCTTGTTGACATTGGGTTTGAGCTCACTGCTCAGTGCAGTGCACGCCGCACATGTCAAGCAACTTGGTCAAAATAGAGAGGCTCGGGGTAATGGAACACTCATTTGAAAACCAAGTAGAATATCCATTTCCATTGTTGAGATTTCTTTTTCTTTTCCCCCTTTGGTGTCTATCTAATATAAGATTACCAAGTTCATAGAAAGTAGATGTAGATGTTTGATGTTAGATGTTAGATGTACATATAAGAAAATAAGATAAGATAAAATAAAATAAAATAGTGAGGACGACCGGGTGAACTCCTTTTCACATATCTATCTAAACCCCCCAACTAACACCCTCCCCCCACCCACCCCAGCCGCCCAGCCCCAATCTTCTGTCTCTGGATAGTTCTACTACCTGAGTTTGAATTTGGGTTTCTCCTCGTGTTTGATCACAGAGTCAAGAGTTATGTCTCCGTCTCTGTCTCTCTCTCGCCCCCAGAAGACGTAGAAAAAAAAAGGTTTTAGGTCTTAAACCCCATTTCCATTACACTGCTCTCCCCCATTCTTCACCCATTTCCCTTCTTTCTTTTCCATATACTCTACCAAGTCTTCAATCGTACAGACCCTCAAACCCCACTTCTTTCCAAAAGCTAAACATCCATCTCGTCTCAACATCCCGGGTTCCTTTCTAATCGCCTCGCCGCTGACTTCCTCCCCGTCGTCTACTATCTCGCATATTACTCCCACGAGTGGTTTGCCAGCTAATTTGCAAAACTCCACCGCGGCTTCCGTGTGGCCCGGTCGCTCGCGGACGCCGCCCTCTCGCGCCCTCAGCGGGAATACATGGCCCGGTCGTCGGAGACTCTGGGGACCGGCTTTTGGATCCGCGAGCGTGCGACAGGTTAGCGAGCGATCGTGGGCACTGATGCCCGTGCTGGTGGACGGGTGATTGGCGTCGATGCTGATGGTGTAGGCGGTGCGGTTGGGATCTTCGTTCGAGTCTACCATTTGGGGAAGATCGAATTGCGTCGTTAGGCTGCTGGGTATCGGCGTGCAGATTATACCGGAGGTGTAGCGCACCATGAAGGCCATTTTTTCGGGCGTCATGTCGCTGGCGGATATTATTAGGTCGCCTTCGTTTTCGCGGGAGGCGGAGTCGAGAACGACTATGAATTCACCATTTTCTAGGGAGGGGTTTAGTTGAGATTGCGGTGGGAGTGAGGGTTTGGAGTGGACGGATAGGGAGGAGACTTACTGAAGGCGGTGATTGTGTCTTCGATTGTGTCGAATTCGTGGGATATATCCGAGGAGGGCATTTTGAATTTCTGTGAAGAATGTTGTGTATGCGTGAAAAGAAGGGAGAGTAAGAGAGTCTGGTAGAGGAGATAGGATGAATATGTATAAAGTATAAAAGTTCGCCGCTTCCCTCCCGAATGATAGTGGGGAGATGTCGTGAGATAGATAGTTAGGTGTAATTAGTAGATATCTAACAATAATTCAAAATCAATTTTCTCTTTCTAAAAAACAACTATCAAATTGGAATGTATAAGAACAATATTTCTAGAAAAAGTATTATACAAAAAAAGTCAAGCCTGATTATATATTCAATTGAAAGGACACGGATCTACAGGTAAAAAAAAAGGGTGAACATCAAGGTGCCCTGAGTACATTTTTTGTTTCTCGGAAGATTACGAAGATTATTTTACTGAGGGCGGGATGTTTGGATGTATGAGTAAGGTCCAAGATCTTTAGACTTTGCGTTTTTGCTAAGATGCAGGGGGGATATGCACAAGGGCTGACCGAGGCTGACAAAACTAGATGGGTTTTCTTTGTCAGCAGAAATGTTTGTAACAAATCATGGTTGAGAGTTTCATGGACTACCTGGGGATTTTCTGAGGATTCGAGCCGAGACGATTCGATTTCCTGGAGCTGATCTCATGTTCACTTGGCTACTACTGTATTGTACTATACTTGAGTACATAATCATCTAATCTCAATTGGTAAAGAAGTTGGCTTGCGAAGAAGGATTAGGACATCACTCATCGATCATGCCCCTCACAATCTCCACGCCACTACTACATCCCACATCCTTCCGAAATATCAATCTACTTTTCCGAACCGCACCTCGATACATCCAAAACCAATTCCGATGTCAATCTACCACCTCTACTAGCAATTCATCCGTCAATCCAGATGAAGTCTCACATTTCAATGCCCTGGCTTCTACATGGTGGGATCCCCATGGTTCTTCCCGATTATTACATTTGATGAATCCGCTCCGTCATGATTTCATCCGTACATGTCATGCCTCACAACCGGTAGCACCCGCAACTTCAGGACTGAGATATCTAGATGTAGGATGCGGCGGAGGAATTTTCGCTGAGAGTGCTGCCCGATTGCGAAGTTCCGGGAGTGTTACCGCGATTGATCCTTCGCCGGTAGTATTATCTGTTGCAAAAGCACACGCGAGGAAAGATCCCGCTTTGGCGGGGAAATTAACTTATTTAAATACGTCGATTGAAGGGTTATCAATACCGAAAACGAAAGAGGAACAGTATGATGTTTTGTCTTTGTTTGAGGTTATCGAACATATTACGTAT
Source organism: Sclerotinia sclerotiorum 1980 UF-70 (assembly GCF_000146945.2). Taxonomy (NCBI): domain Eukaryota; kingdom Fungi; phylum Ascomycota; class Leotiomycetes; order Helotiales; family Sclerotiniaceae; genus Sclerotinia; species Sclerotinia sclerotiorum. The sequence continues at coordinate 112,370 of NW_001820818.1, read as the reverse complement.
CCGTCGTCGTTTTTGGATAAGTGTATGCCGTTTGTGAAGCCGGGGGGTTGGATTATCATGAGTACGATGGCGAGGACGTGGACGAGTTGGTTGACGACTAAGGTAGTAGCGGAGGATGTTATGGGGATTGTGCCGAGGGGAACTCATGATTGGTATCAGTATATTAATGAGGAGGAATTGAGGGGACATTTTTTGAGGGAGAGGGGTTGGAATAGTCCGATTGTTAGGGGGGTGGTTTATGTGCCGGGTTTGGGGTGGAAGGTTGTGCCTGGGAGTGAGAAGGTGGGGAATTATTTCTTTGGGATTAGGAGGGATGAGGTTAGGAGGGTGTAATTGGGGGAATTGTGGATGTGTATGATAGTATAGATGTTGAGTAGATTGGCTGTGGAAATTATATCAAAGGCAGATATATATACTCAATCGTATTTTCGAGCTCAGCTCTATTGATTCCAACGAGGAGGAATATGCTTGAAGCCTCCCCCCCACCCCACCTAATCCAATAACTATACCTTTTAGAGAGACTTAAACTTCATTCTCTACCTATACAGATGAAGCTTTAGGATACTTGGCTCAAGTGAAATTTACTAGTGTTAAATATATCCCAAATATAAATATAAATACAAGTTTAAAGAAACTCATTACATTCTAATATCTACAGAATGTAATCTTATATATTAGAGAATTGTTACGAGGTTTGCCGACTAGATCACGTGGAAGTGCTCTAGGCTCTCGAGGTGGTTTATAACTAGGCGTCAAGCAGGGACTTAAGTAATGACAATAATGCAAAGCGTGACTGTAAGTGTACCATAACCATATATTCCTCAATCATGAGATAAAAGATTGACATGATATGGTATGAAAACACTAGTGTTCACAGAAGAATTATATCTTCAACTTTGTGAGGAAAACATCTCTAGACGATCTGTTGGGCAAACATACCTCAAATAGACTTTGAAGCCTCAGGCACTAGACACCTCACTCCCCTCTTAAATCTGATCGCCAGTGCACGGCCCAGCCTCGCGCAAAATAATTCCCCAAACGCGACACTCATCGCATCGCAATCAATTTATCAAGCCATCCATTTCCCTCTTTTCCAATCACAAATCCACAACTATCAACACGATGCCCTCACGAACACCCTCACCTGCTCCACGGGGTCGCTCCCGAGTTTCACGTTCACGAACACCATATTCTAGCGCATCTCGTTATTCAAGGTCGCGCAGCCGTTCTCCTCGCCGTTCGATTTCTCCCCGTTCGAGATCTAGATCGGGAGGTAGAGCGAGTCGTTCTAGAAGTGTAGCTGGTACTGGTAGAAATGGAGGTGGCAGATACAGAAGTGAAAGTAGGGGGAGGAGTTTAAGTCCTAGAGGACGAAGCAGAACTCGAAGCAGAAGCCGGGAGAGAAGTGAGAGTGCCGTCGCTGGCGTGAGGAGTACTAAGGTTTGTTTGCTCGTGGTTGTTTTGTCCCTTCTCCCAGTTGGAAGAATTTATTAAGGAGTGGAGTTTTTGGCAATTGATTCGACACATAAATGCTAACAATCAATTCTCCTTGCAGGTTGTTATTGAGAAACTTACAAAAAATGTTACTGAAGATCATCTTCGTGAAATATTTGGTAGTTATGGTGAGATTAAAGATTTAGATGTACCCATGAACAGAAGTTGTTAGTTTACCTATCCATACTCTAATATTCCTATTTTCAACAAAATATCAGCTAACATTATTTGAAAGTCAATACCAATCGCGGTACCGCTTATATCCTTTACGTTTCCGCAGAATCTGCCGAATCCGCCATAGCACATATGCATGAATCACAGCTCGATGGCGCCATTATAAATGTATCAATTGTTTTACCCCGCCGCAAGTTTAGCCCACAACCACCCATGGCTCGTCGTGGAGTAAATATTGATCCAAGAATTCCGCTTGGCAGTGGTAGGAGTTCTCGTGGTGGTTTCGATTCTAGAGGTAGTGGAGGTGGAACGGGAGGAGGAAGACTGGTGGATAGGGATAGAGGTGGTGATACTTATAGACCTGGCGAAAGAACTCGTGAGAGATCCAGAAGCCCCCGGAGACACAGAACGAGAAGTCGAAGTTTGAGTAGTCGATCACTATCGAGATCACCGTTACCGAGGAGAGATAGAGTAAGAGACAGGCGAGATAGTTTTGGAGGTCGCGGAGGCAGGGGTGGAAGAGATAGGGATGGAAGTAGAGATGGTAGAAGGAGGAGAAGTCCTAGTTATAGTAGCTATAGTAGCTATGATGACAGGAGTCGAAGTAGAAGTCGGGGTCGTGGTGGAGGTGGTGGCGGAAGGGGAAGACGTTAATAAGGTTAGGATGAAGTTGGGTCAATTGCAGAAATGAGAGTTCAAGCATCGAGAGACAATCGAAATTTGCAAAGGACTGATCGGGAGCTAAGAGGAATGCGGAGCAAAAAAGTGTACAAGATATTTACTTTCACTCAGCTGTGTACTATTGTAATGTAGCTATGTAGCGAAGGAGTTTGGGATTTTGAAAGTAAAAAAATGGGTGAGCTAACAGGGCTATCCAAAATAAATAATGAGTTATAAAGCTTGTCTAGAGTGCAACAAGTGTTGAGAATCTTAGTCGTGTCTGTAGTGTCCTTGCTTTAAAAAGTACTATTATCTCGATTGTGAGTTGGACATAATCTGATTTTCATAAAGAATGAAGTTTTTATGTCTCTTCTTTTACCGCGTTTATAGAAAGTCATTCATAAACTTATATTCCTTAATCGGATCGGTATTTCTACTCTCTTTAAATTATATATCCTGTTTTATTGAAAATCATAGCTGAGCTTAGCTCTCAAGATCATAGCTCAAAATTAATAGTCCTCCCCGACCCCACGCTAACAGACACAAGAATTCTTCTTATTAAATCGGATGATGTATATTTCTAGCCAAGAAGGTTTTGATGTCTGTGGTTTTGTGTATGAGGGATTGGTTCTTCATTGTTTGGTCTTACTATTATTCAAGAGTGTTAGCTAGGTAGACTAAGATAGTGGTCGACCCCAAAAGAAAGTTATGAAGCTTAGTGTTAGGACTTTCGAGGCTCGATCATATACGGTGCGGACGAATTGGTTGATTAGTTGATGAATGACGAAGTTTATGTACAGATATTTCGTTAATGAACTTCTCTGACATCGATAAGAAGAAGGCGTTGTTATTATTCAGTGTAGGTTCCTGTTCTTTTCTTGATCTTCTTCTAATGTTGATTGTTATACTTATTATAGATATAATTATATCTTGAGGTTTAGATCAATATATACTGATGTTATCCCTTTCATATCCTGATATATTAATACTCCCGTCTGTATCATGCAAGTATCATTCATACTTCCTTCTCATCATGATGGATAAAGACTTAATGATCGCGGAATTGTGTACTATTATAATTATGCAATTGTGATTCACTACGAGACGCATGTAATAACGTTGAACAGAACTCCCATTGAGAACGAGGAGATATCGGATGGGAATCTGTCTTTCCTGCTCGAGATCATCCTATCGGTTTTTGGGAAGGCTATTTTATTACAGCCATCTTGACGGAATCACAATTGCTCCTGCAAAAGGTACCAGTATAATCTAAACTACAATCACGCTATTTTTCGCGCAACTCGAAAATCAAGAAAAGGCATTATTGATATCTACATAATGATTTTTTGTGGAAACGACTATATCAACTTCAGGATACGGATGTATCTAGATGGACTAAGTGGTTTACATCAACGCCGGCATGGAAATGAAGTAGCGTCAAAATTCCGTTCGAATCACGAGATTGATACTTTTCGCCTTAGTGCAGAACTTTACATGATGCTTACTACTCATTATTAAGTCTTGGATGGGTGGCTATTATCGTGGTGGCATGCATGCTTTTATGTATTCTGATGTCGAACTTCGGGTCAACAGTTCTTGATTATAGGTCGTTAGGGTTTTCTTTATTATACTAGTTATATGGACCATATAATATGGTACTAATTACCAAATTCAGAGGAATATCCCGTGCGATTTGGTAGAGTAAATAGAAGACGGACAGTTATAGATGAGTCTATAAGTCCATTAGTCAGAATCTATAGGAGCTTAGGCGCAGATATGGTTGTAGGGTTGTAGGTTCAAGATTGAGTGAACGAGAGAATTGGGATTTTGATTTTATATTTTACTCTGGCCAAGGCAATAAATATTTCTTTTGAGCATCAATTGAGAAGATGGAAGAAAGTTCAACCAAGTATCTTCATTTCGTCTACCTATCTATCTGTGCTGATTCAATACTGTATGAATGATGAAATACTGTGTTATATATATAGTAATATTGTGCAGAACAGGAACAGAAGAACATCTAATTAGAACGTCCATTTTGTTTTCCGGGGTATGGGAGGACGGATTCGAAGTAGTGTATGAAGAAGCGATGGGGTTGGGTTATAATGAGGTCATGTTATATTATTGGATGAGGATTGAGGAATCTTCTAATCGTTGGGGATAGTTTGTACATTGAAAGGAAATGTGAAGCATAAGTTTAAACCTGAGGGATATCATTGCCAACGTTTAGAAGCTTGGTTTTTATCTCAAGGAAAAGGAAAGGGGAGGGGCTAAAATTTCTCGGTACGAATTATTCCCCTCGCTTTGCTCGAGAGTACCTTATTGCTTCACCGACAATGTAAGATTACGTGGTGGATGATTTGGGCTATGTATATGTATAGCTATATGTATGTATAGAAGTAGGTACATAGTCAGAGAAAGGTAGGTAATTAGAGTAAGATTTTGTCACTTTAAATACCTAGTACGGTTAAGTAAGTGAGGTTGAGGAATACATACTTCATTGAACAGTATGACGCCTATCAGTTTTCCTGCACTAGACTTCTTGTATTTATTATTTATTTCATAGTCCCACCTCACTTCAAAGCGCAGTAAGTGAGATGAGATATTCAGGCCAAGAAACAATGATATTCGCTACCTAATTCCTAACCTGGTACCCTCACTAACTGTCACCCCTCACTTATGAAATGACTTCACCTTCTCCATTTCATCCCAACTACCCATGAAGATACCTGATCTATCGTGGATATCTTCTGGTACTACATCCATCATTCTTTCCATTTTGCTGTTTAATGCTTGGCCGCCGGCTGTGAGGGATGTTGTTAATTGTCTATACACACTTGACAGGGAGATATCAAAAAAGAGAATAGAAAGACATACCATTTTCAAAAACCATGGCCATAGGCGCACATTCATACAAAATTCTCAATTTACCCTTTGGACTCTTCTTATCCGCGGGATATGCAAAAATACCTCCATACAATAATGTTCTATAGGCATCTGCCACCATACTTCCGATGTATCTTGCGCTATAAGGTTTTCCTCCTTCGGTTTCGGGGTACTTTAATGAGTTGAAGTAGTTTTTGGTGGTATCTTCCCAGTACAGGGAATTTCCCTCGTTGACTGAGTAGATGGATCTCTTTTTGGGTAATTTCATTCCGGGATGTGTGAGGATGAATTCTCCTAAAGCGTTGTCCATTGTGAAGCCATTGACACCACCTCCCTTCATTGTAATAACTAATTGAGCTGAGGCACCGTACATGGTGAAACCTGCGGCGATGAGTTCGGTACCAGGCTTGAGAAGATCTTCTTTGGTGCCCGTGGAGCCTTCTGCGAGTTTATGAATACCAAAGATTGTGCCGACCGAGACACCAGCGTCGAGGTTAGAGGAACCATCAATAGGGTCGCATGCTACGGCATAACGAGCACCTTTAGCTTCGGGGAAGAAAATGGCTTCTTCTTCTTCCTCTGAAACGAGAACGGCGCATTTTCCGGAGGATTTCATGGCAGCGATGAAAAGATCATTTCCGATTACGTCGAGTTTCTTTTGATCATCACCAGTGGTGTTGCTGGATCCTGCGAGACCGGTTAAGTTGATGAGCGAGGCGCGACGGATATAATATGCTATGGATTTGAAAGAGAATTGGAGGGCATGGCAAAGGAGTCTGGTTTTTGTTAGTTTTCTGTAGTTTTAGGAAATCAAATAGAAATATAGCATACGTGAAATCTCCGGTTGCTTCCTTAACTTTTGCTTGCTCTTCGGTGAGAAACCTCGTAAGAGTAACAATATCTGTGTTAATGTGCTCTGTTGAGCCTTGATCACCGCCGTGAGACATTTTGAGGTTATTGAGAAGTAGATTTTTGAATTGATGATTTGATATATGTGGAAGTAAAAAGTAAAGTATTGTCGAGGGGTATCAAAGTAGGGGGTTTTGTTTTAAATACTGGACCTCGGGTTGACGCGGGTATGAAATCCGGAAACAGTAATTTGCTGAGAATTAAGACAGGACGACAACACCAATGGGTAAGTAAGTACTAGCTAGGAGCTCTATAACGTGGGGAAACGGAGAGTAAAATGAAAGAAAGGAGAATCAAAAGAAAGTGGAAAGAAAGGAGAAATAAGTACCTTTCTATTTATTCTGATATCATAGCTTCAATCTCATGTATGTATGCTCCATTATATTTCCAAGCTAAATGGCAAACCAATATTGGAGCTGATCCCCCTCAACATGACTCTCCCAATATTGGATAACTGAAGCAGTAAAAGCCCCCACGAGTCCCCATCAGCCCCGCACTCAGGTCCCATGTCTTATGCTTTGTTCATACAATGCCCCGCGCTAAAATGATCCGAGGAAATGGGGCCCTGGAAAGGATTAATGCAGTATATAAACACGGCAAAACGTAACAATGGCTTGTCGAATTAACGGAGGAGGAAGAAGAACGATGATTTTCCGGTCGGATGAGAAACAAAATCCATGTGGTTGGTAATGATCACGGTCTCGCCCCTTCGCACATCAGAATGATTATTGGAAGATGAATAATAACAGATTCCAGAATTGGTAACCCGCTTACATTGAGATATTGAGAACTGCAGGTGATCTGGAAATCATTTGGGAATCTTGCGGGCAAATTCGGCTTCGGACGGATATGTCATCTCTTTTTCCGTTCGCAAGAATGTTTTTCCATTGCTTGATGAGGGAACTTTTTGTCGGTGAGATGAGAACGATTCTGCAGTTCGGCTTTAGAGTATCAGGCGGTGAGAAGTGGCAAGAACATCACTGGATTCATATTTTGATCACGTGAAATAGAAAGCCCTCAGTTTTGAATCATCAACCTCAGGTTACTTTCCATCCCGCGCTAAATCTCGAGCTAGTCTAGCGCGCGAATAAAATTTTTGAGCTACAAAACTCTGCATCTTCTTACACAATCTCCAAAATATTATTCTTCAATACAACAACTCTGCTTCATGCAGTATGAATTGGATTGATTCAACTCAATCCAATTCAATTCATCATCAATGGTAAGCGCATCTATTTCTTCTCCCCCTTTCATTCATTATGTGATGACAAAACAACAACCGCAAACTAGAGTCTTTGATCCTACGGGACATGAAACTTTTGTAACACGTCAGTCTGATATTGGATCACAATTTTGCTCATTTTAGCAACTTGATAACTTTGATCATTGCTAACAATTGAGACAGATGTCAACTCATGCTTTTCGCATTTGCTATAACAAATTTTCTGATTCTCTTTTCGGCTCATTTAAAATTGTAAGCTCCCCCTATTTCCATTCTTTTCTCTTTTTCCCACATACAATTTGTGATGATGATCAGTTTGTGCTTTGCACGCTGGAAATTACCGACTGAAGTCCTCGGGCTTTTGACGACAAAAAAGGCTGTTACTGAGCAAATTCTTCCAACTCAATTTTGATTAATATTTTTTCCTCTTAAGTTGATGCTGACTATGTTATAAGATTAGATGAGCCCGATAATCACGAGGTACGACTCAATTCTCCTCACTTTTCAACACCACGATTGCACAAAATGATGAATGGCACTGGGCTCCGACAGTTCCAAAATGGTTCTGGTCTTGATGGATATGCCATTTTGCGGCAGGCCTAGAAAACCTCGCCCACTGATTTCAGTCATCTTATCATCATCTGTTGTACACATGTTTGAAATACGGTTTCTGATTTTGGAAGCATAGATTGTTATGATGTCTCAAGTGTACTTCGCGCGTTCCAGGTCTTGATTGACTCTGGCGCACCAATATCTTCACCTGTATGAGTGTTCACGCTTTAGGTAAATAAACATTTTCTCTTGCCCTCCATACTTTTTATGATGAGCATTTTTAGATGACGAGTCTGATTGGAGTTTTCCATGTTGACAACATCAAAATTAAACCATTCATGCCTTCTGAATTTTTTTAGATAGGAATCCTTTTTTAATGTGTATCGTGTCAAAGCATGTGCTAATATCAACCTTTTTAGATTTTCCAAGCACTGCAATCTTATTTGGTCGATGCCTTGATTTTCAACCTATTTGGTAAGAAAACCTCAGTACATTTCTCCGGCAGCCCTCGAGCATTCTGATGACATCGATCGACAAATGACAAGCATATGTCCAAGCCTCACGGTTGTGACGAGCCTATCTTAACTGAATATATGCTCATGCCATTATATACTTTTGTTATCAAGTCATGACCATTGCTAACGGTTATCGTTCAGATCCGTGACTGCAATGCCAGGTTAACTCAAGTTAAATTATCATACTGCATGATGTCGCCTGACACGGTGCTATATATTACATGGTATGTTACTATTATCTCTTATCTATTTTCATCCCTTCACCTTTTTATATGATGATTATTTTATCACGACGGTCGACATATCCACACGTTGGTAATTGATGAAAATGCCTATGACTAGGCTTTGATCTGAAATTTCATTTCTGTCCACATAATCTAAATAATTTTCTTCGCCCATGAAACCATTGCTGACGATTCAAAGATATAGAAAAACTTTTATATCGAAGTTCGTCTGTTTACTTCTGCCTCTGCGGACATGTATTTTCATTGCGATATTTGGCTTGCCATGTACGTGAAGAAGATATGAACGCCATCGTTTTAACTTCCGATATCTCGCTATTGCTATCATTTCACCATCCTGTCTCGGCACTCAAGCAACACAAGAGCCAATCAAGTCTTGAAGAACCATTTGATTGACACAAAACGTTTAAATGAGCTAGCTGTTGAAAAATATCTCTCCATCTTTATAGAGGGATATCCCATGTTCATATGACCCCATCATCCATAGTGTAAAACCTGACACCGTCATCTGCTTTCGTTATTGTGGCATTTCCCATTCCATAAATCAAGATATTTAGCCCACATTAAATAAACACCATCCATTCAGTACCCATTATCCATACCCCCAGCCAGCCAACCGGCCAAAAGACTGCAAAAGCAAAAGCAGATTCCCGAAACGCTCCCAGCAACCCCAACTAAGACTCCTTGGTATCATTCATTCATTCATTCATGTTACTATCGCTGTGAAAGGACTCTTGCCGCCCAACTTTCTCCCTGTAACCAAACCATCCATCTACAAAATAACCTGGGCATTCGAATCATCATTCGCACCATGTCAATCAGATCAATGCAATCAATCAATCAATCAATCATATCAATGCAATCCTCCCTGTGCATCACCCGGAAACGCATTATCCAGCGCCATGTAATCCAACAAATCCATACCACCTACATTAACTCCATCTGCCGTCTGCGTAATGTTTACCTGACTATTGAGATCTTGATAGAAGGCCGATCCTGGAGGTAAATACCACATTTCATCGCTACTGTTATTATTACCCCAATCATTGTTACTACCTGGGAAACCGAATATTGAGTTTATGGAGTCACCGTTGAAGGATGAGGCACCAGTGGTAGCTGGGTAGTGTGGGCCGGCGTAAAAATCGCCTTGATTGAGGTCGTATGGTGTGGCGGAGAGGTTCAGATCTGTGGAAATTGCATGATTAGAGTAGGATTTTGAAGGGCTGTTGATAATTTTCACTAACCTGGACCATTCGAGGAATGGTAATTTGGCAAGCCGTCATTCCAGTCTCGGACTGGGTCAGCTGGATCCCGTCTCAGTCTCTTTGGATCTAAATCCTGGGGTGGTGCCGGAGTACGATTTCTACTCGTTGGTTCTCCCGAGAGAGAAGGTACTTCAGGGGCGCTGATGAATCGACTGCGAAGTCGCTTGGTCAATGTTTGCAATAAGTCTGCAAAGCGGATGCCGAGATGGACATCATCGACTACGCAGGTACGAAGTGCGTCAACAGCAGAATCCATAAGGCTGATACTGATCTCAACATCGTGTTTAGATGCTCCTAAAGCAAAAGTCTTCAACAAAAACATGGCACCACTTATAATTCTGAAATATGTTCGAACAGGAGCATGCTTCAGGTAGTCGTTTGGTAGAAGTCCCTCTACGACGGTACGTAAAAGGTTGCGACATCCTTCAACAACTTCTCTCACATATCCCTGGTCTGTAGCCCCAAAACCGCCAAGTCTTGCCAAAGGTAACTTTCCAAAGTAATTCTGAGTCTCTGGGGACATGGCACTTCCTACTGGTAAACCCAAATCATTGGCAGTGTTTGTTCGATTTGTTGCATTGCTCGTACATCTTTCGACAACAGCCTGTAAAGAGAGAGAATTTATGTATATTCTAACATACTCGTACTCTATAGTTAGAATATGTCGAATGAATGGAGGTAGTCCAAATCTGTCAAATTCGCGTTTCCATGAACTTAACATTGGTTGAAAATCTTTCAAGAGATCCGTGTAGCTACCGTCCTGGATGATTCTGGTCGTGTATTGCCTAGATCTAAAGATCCTCTCGTTCCCAATGCGCATAGCGTTACTGATTCCAGCCCAGCAGTGAATAATTTGATCGTCCAATTCTAAGTCGGGGATATAATTAAAATTCGTAGCAGCGGTTGTATTGGTCTCTGGGGTCTTACCATCGACCGATTGTCTGCGTTTCCGGGGAGCAAATGCAGGATCTGTTTTCCGTAGATTTTCAGGAACCATGTTGGTCCAACCTAGACGCCCAGCTAGTTGCGTAACATAGATTAACAATAGGCGTTTTATTCTCGCCGCTCTTAGTCGATATGACTCTTCGTTATATTCTGGTCGTGTCATCTCTCCACCATCAGCCAATGATTCAGCAATATCATCGAAAACACCTAGTTCGTAGCCAAGTCCCATGGCGGTACTCAACAACATCCAGCACATTCGATCACTTCGCCAAGCAGGTTCCAACCAGCCTTCAATCCTTCTCCCACCAACCCCACCAGGTAGACGGTGTACGCCTTCATCATCGGTGGTATATGCATCTTCCTTGTCAGGAATAGGCAACATAAGTTCGTCAGTTGCTTCAGCGGGAGGGAAGTGAAGAGCACGAGGATGCCACTCTGTCAAGATCATGAGACTTTCGATGGTACCAAGGGTCCGAAGACTTCCTTTCCGTAGTCCTCTCCATGGTGCAGTGCTTGATGTGAGAGTAGCCTCCGCTCCAGAACCGCAAAATCCACCTCCGAATGCCTCTTGGCCCCAAAGACATCTCTCAATCATGCCTCTCAAGTACGTCCAAAGCTGCTCATGAATCGCATACGATCTACAATGTCCTCCGGCCCCGGCTATCTCCATGTACCGACTTGAAATTGTCAATAATGTTACTGTGAGGATTGGTTCTTCTGTTAGAAGCATAGGATGGGTGTAGGGTTCTTTGAAGGTAGGTGGGGAAATAGGTGTTAATGGTGACAAAAATTCATAATAGCTAAAATTCAATCATTAATCCTGGTATCAATCACAAGTGAAGGTAAAACTTACTACGTAATATATTGAATAGCTTCCACTGCGGTGAACCATCCTGCGCGAACAAATCTGAATCTCGACCAAGCTTTAATTGCATCCTGGTATCCCAGGTCATGGTCTCTTTCTAAAGGAACGGTATCTCCAGACGACAGCGTAGGATCGATTGAAGCTTCAGGATGCGCGGTTGTGTGTCGCACGTGGCTTATAGGAAACGAGGTATTTTGAGGCGTAGGGCCTCGATAGCTTTGCGAGGCAGATTGTGCTCTATGTCCAATCCCAGGAGATTCTTGGCTAGTGCTATCTAGCCGCGCTCTTTTGTGACCTGGGCTATTAAAAACATTAGTATAATTGCTCTATGACCGGTTTAAAATCTCCAAAATCCTAGCTGAATGCAAGATATCAAAAACATTTCCTCTTTTTTGAGCTGAACACAAAAATTGTAGTAATATGCGAAACGAAGATGAAATGGAAAATGCTTCAGATGAAAGGACTCGACATACCTATTGGTCGCAGCTTTATAGAGCAGATCTAAAGCATCGTGCGGACCATAAACCTCCTGTCTCATAACTTCTTGCGCCTCCGGGTTCTCCACGTTCTCATTTCTTTCTTCTTGTTGCCGCGAGTCCGATTGAGGTCTGCGCAGAGGCTGGGTTCTCCCAATAGAACCACCTGGGGTAAGAGGAGGTCCAGGCTCCATGCGCGCACTATCGGGGAAAGCGCCGGTCGTCGATCGAGCAGAAGAAGGCGCTCCCATGGAGGTTTGTCTGAAGGATGCGGGAGGAGAACCAGAAACCATCTTTCGACCATTGCGCGTTACATAATCGTCGGCGAATTCGTTATCAACACTGTTCTCTCTACTGCCATCCGCTTTCCTCTTTCTTCTCGTAGCTGAAAAGTAGCATTCTTTGCTTTCGCGTCGACATCGTACGCATGGTGGATCACTGGGATTATCGACACTTCCTAGATCGCACCTCACTTTGCGACGACGACTGCAATTGAATTAGATTTTGAGATGAGATATGTAGATAAGATGGCGTACCATGGGATGCAAGCCTGGTAGATTCTTTTGTGATTTCCTCCTAGCTAAATATTAGTCTGCATGTACAAAGCTGTGTGTGACAATAGGAATTCAGCAGAATATCCCGAGATTGATCCACTGACCAGTCTGCCCTTTGGAATGCTGCTGACCAGTAGAAGGTGTGGCATCATTATTGGGCTTACTTTGTTTCTCCTGCTGTGTAAAATTGGTCGTTGGCGCCGACATCATAATAGCAAAAAGAGCAAGCTTAGTTGTGTAAATGATCGAAGCTCATTCGGTTTCCCACGGTTTAGGCTTGCGATGTTTCCCGAGATAAGAGCGTTACAACCCGTGAGACAAACAAGTTGATATCGATGTGGAGGGTCAATTGTAAGCACCGATCTATCTTAATAAGCCTAGATAAAAGGAGAGGTTTCCAATTATTTATTTGTTTTGATCCTTTCGATATGGAGAAGATTGAAATACCATCTCATTGATTGGTAGATATAAAACTCTGACTTCTTGACTTTGTTTTTGGGATAAATGTTTTTGTTGGAGTAAACACTGTATTGTCTATGAAGATGTTTCGTTATCTTTTTCCACCTGCCTTGTACGAGTCAAATTACACACAAAACGGTATTTGTCTAGCCCTTTTCGCAAGGCTGCATATCCGAGGCTACTGATTTTCAATGTAAGGGCCTGGTGGGCTGGCTTTTAGGCTGTCTGACGACTGAAATTTTCGTTGCTATACGCACAGCAGTGGGGTTTTAGGTACATTACTAGGTTGGTAGGTATGTATTGCTATTTTGGATAAATCCGTACAGAGTATTTACTCCCTTTGCACTTGATTTGGAATCTTTCTCTCTCTTTTAATTGATTGGACATATTCATGTGGCTGGTTTTCTTCACCCTACATTCTTCTTTACTGGATTTAATTGCTGTTGAGCTACCTCTTTCATCTTGTCAATATTCCTGAACTTCGAACTAGAAGGCTTAGAATATGGGTGCATGGTTCCAATCAAGAGGAATCGTGATTAAATATTCTTGCACTTGAGATCTATTGTCGATGTCCTAGGCTTTGCAAAACATACCTTAGATGGATACTATATAATGACGGCATTCCACAGAGAGGTCATGTGTATGTATACAGCTATATGAGGTTGACTGATGCGTTTTCATCCAAACTTGACCTTTATTTGTCCTCCCATATCAGAAATATCTCCAATCATAATTATTAATATCATCCAAAGTTATTTCTCACATTAAAATATTCACATTCAAACAATTTCCAATGTTGAGAACGATGAAATGAAGGGGTTTAGCCGAGCGTAAAGTACTCGAGGCACCAGTCACTGCCTACCTAATACTCAATCACGACGGGTCAAGACATCAAATATGAGATAATGTGTACGTAGCATGTCGAAATACATGCTTAACCTTTATCTACTGCAAAAAAAGTACTCTAATTCGAGGTATGAATATTGTGCAGAACTTCGTCAGCTTTGCAATTTGGGAGATTTACAATTAAGTGAAAAGTCTTTAATATTACCACCGAGAACGATTTACATTTATATATACTAATAAACTACAGACTACCCAGTTTCAGCATCACTTTCAACTCCCAGTAACTATTCTTGATTAAAAACGCCAACCGTCCAACTCCATCATCGGATCCTAATATCTCGCTCAATCTTATCGTACTCCTTCATAATCCCAAATAATCCATTCCTTGTCTTCCGTCTGCCGTCCCCAATACCCCAACCTTCCCAAAAGCCACCTCCCTCTCCTTCAAATCAAAGACGCTAAACCAATTCCTCAAGAATCCACTTCCCAAAATAATACTCCTAACTTCCCCCTCTTCCTCTTCCCTCTCCATAAATAACGACACACATCTATGACCTCCTATATCATCCCTCTCTACTTCCAACGTATATTCATATGCCGTTAATGTGAACTCATGCTCGCCGAGATGGAGGGTAATAGTAGGTAAAGAATCACGGCGGGAACAAGGAATCGAAGGAGGGATGTCATGGCCGCGGAACTCCATTTCTAGATAATTGTGTAGGGAAAAGACGAGAGAGGAGGGAAGCCCAATGCCGGGGTAGGATGTTTCCAGGAGAGCGATGTAAGGACGGAGGTTGTAGGAGGAGGATGTTCCCGAGATGGTTAGAGATGTGGAGGGGATTTGCCAGCGACCGGTGATGAGATCTGGAAAGGCGGTAGGTCGGTTTTGGGAGATGGAGGTATGGTCTAGGAGTGGAAGGTGTTTTAGGGAGCCAGAGTAAACTTTATGGTCTATTGTGCCGAATGTGAGGAGACCAGGTGTGTCTGGGGTTTGTGGAAGTAGAAGGGTGAAGAGTGAATTTTGGACAAGATTTTGAGATTGAAGGTTAAGGAAGGGATTGGAAATTGAGTTTGGTGAGTGCGAGGATGATGGCGCCAATCCAAGAAGTCCATCCCATTCCAAATTACCCCAGTCAGGATCCGTAAACCGTCCTATGCTATCCACGGCGCCGAATTGTTGCGGAATTTGAAGGCCGGCGAGAATAATGGTGTCGGAGATTACATCACCATATACAGAACAGCGTGCGTATTCCATGGCAAAAAAGTTGTCTGTCTTCTTTTCCGTGTTCGATAAAGAAGGGTTGTAAAGCTGATGCGACTGACATGTAGCCGTACAATCGGTTGATGGTATGAACATATCATTATCGGAGATAGATAGAAGAGCTCGTGAGTGCTGTGACGGGCTTCCTACTTCCAGATCTATGACATATAAAAGTTCGTTCCAGTCCTGTACTTAATCAATGTCATCATTCAAATCTCTGTGGATGGGTCAACAACTTACCCAGTCTGGTACTCCAGTCCCGTACCTTGCTCGTCCATCCTCAACTTTGCCTTCTCTTACAGCTGCCAAATATCCTTCATCATTCTCTACTCCTCCAAGTGGACCTTTTAACCTCTTCTGCCCACTTTCATCATGAGTGCTCCGCCTTGAAGCCCTGGTCCTCTTCCTCTCCACTTCATGTTTCCTATGACTATTGGTTCTACTTCTTGCAATCCTATCTTCTCTAACCGCTGCCCGTTTCGCTCTTGCGTATGTCGAGTTTCTTGTTATAGAGTAGATTGGAGTTGAGAATGTTTCCGCTTGGGTTAATGTAACCGTGCATGCTACACATACGAGTCCCAAGTCCAAAATCTTCATATTGTTTTCTTGGCTTGCTTTATGCTGTCCTGTAATTTCTTTCTTGTTTTTCTGATTTGCTTTCAGAGGATGAAGTTGCTATAAGTATCGAGTGATTGACAGAGCCTTGCTTTGAGTACGCTTCGTGAATCACTACAATGTCAAACAATACCAGTACCAATAACGAGTGAATGAACAAATAGGACAGAACCACAGATATTACGAATAAAATAGATAATAACAAGAGAGGAAAACATAAAGAATACTGGGAACAAATCCTTCGAGGAATGAACGAGGCTATATCAACAGAACTCGCCAACTTGAAGTGATGTTGGTATGCACCATGTCATTGTTACATCTAGCTGCGCCCCCCTGACTCTTTGTTACTTGCTAATTCTCTCAATACACCCATCTCATTTGTCGCCTTGTGATTCTGTATGCAAGATAGCGGTGACGATGATATATTTTTAATCTACCACATCAACATGTTTTGGAAAACCCATGTTAGGAGTTAAGTGTATTGGTAACCGGATGCCTAAATATTTAGTTCGAATAGGATGATGAGGAAGGTTCGGCGTTAAAATTCCAGTCGTTCGGGTAAGCGCCGGAATGATGTCCAGGTTTAGATTGGCGCGGTGATTTGCCTTTTTGGCCTGCATGTAACCGCTCGGGCTTTGATGCGGCATTTCCAGGGGAGGCGAGCACGTGCTGTGTATCTTCACGTGTTCGGTATTTTACGTACTTGTCGCGATCACTATCATTTAATAATGTTGTGCGGTGTCGCAAATATGGTATTCAACTGGTGATTGATAGATACTGAAGTGACCGTCTTGCAGTATCCTAAATACGTCTTCGGAGTCCAATTCCGATTCATTACCTGCAAATATCGCCAAATTGTTTCACCGTGACATTAGAAGACCTTCTGCATTCATAACTTCCGACAGTTGCAGATAAATGAGGCATCATTAAACTCGAATCTCATATTGAGTAAACTGCCGCGTCCTGAAAGAGTGTTCGTTGGATAAATCTCTAGCAGGTAACAGAGCTACTCGTTGTGTTGACAAGCTAGTGAGTAGGAAGAGTCCTACCTTTTTCAGCATGAATCTGAGAAATTTGTCACTGCGATATTCCAGTATTTTTTATCTAGTACTTATCTTGCCCCGAGCACTTGCTGCAGTTGCAAAAGCTGGCAGGACTTAAGATGAAAACGTTTGGACTGTTTTCCTGGGGAGACAAAGCCATCAAAATCAATCTTGTGGTGTTACTCTCCAAACACATATTCCTCGAACATCCGTGCAGAGACATAAATCTCCACCGTAATTATGCCTATATTGAGATATAGCAATTACAAAGCGAGCAGTGATCCAAAAATCATCCGGTAGCATGATAGCATGAGAGACCATTCCACTGTGAACATCCTGCAATTATTTTTCTCGTCCTTCAAGCGTTACCCCGCGGTAATCATACAGATTCCAGCCACATGTATGTAATCATTCTGTAGCATAGCACGAGATTCATAACCCTTCTTTTCAAACAAAGTATTCATCATAAATCCTAGATAGAACCCCAAAGATTCGCATTACCAAGAATTGACACACAGCAACACAGAACTACTGTAAATTTCGATATCAATCAAACTCTAAAATTCGCATTTAAAACCCTTATCCATGATAGCAATGTATTCTAGGGTGAGCCACAGTCAGCCTAGAAGCGGCTTCAAGGGCGTCTAGAGTTATAACTCCGTTGCGGCAATCGTGTGAAGGGATGATTACTACTTTTTTGATCCCGTCTACACCTATCCAACACACAAAAGGTGGTACCAGGGCTGTGTTTCATAGCCAGGTAGATGTAAAGAGAATGTACGGCATGAAGTACGTTATCCTCCATACTAATGGTATGAATTCCTGACCACTTTTCCTCAAGCGTCAATGGATTTTCGTTAATAAGGCGATTGAAAGTTCGTCGCGGAGGAGCATGATGGCATGATGGCGCTTAATATCGATACATCCCCAATAATATTGATTTCTTCCGAGAACGGAAGAGCTTTCAATAAAACCAGTGTTGCGAATATTTTCAAGACCCACATACCATCACCTGCTGCAAAAAGCAGTGAATGATGTCGAGATTTCCATACGCGTTTCTCCTCTACTCTTTTATCTCACTCCTCAAATACCGATAAAACAGTCAACCCTCAAGCGCATGCCAAATTGTGAGCTTTCCCAATTCTGGCCTGCACTACCAACTTCGAGCATCCAAAATGTCAGCTCTCTCCTCTTGCGCCCATGTATGGTTCCAGCAACGCCAAATCGGAAAACTCCCACCACTTTATCTCAGCAGCTCCCCCTCAGAATCCAAACTGAAGCATATGGAACACCATTGGATCAAAGTTATCCAACAGTACCAATATATGCCCGAAGCAGACGTATTGAATATTACCATGCTCCAAGAAGAGCTAGAGAGAGGAATTTCGAAGGAAAAGAGAATAGCTGTGCAGGAATATGTCTTCAATGTAGAAGATCCGGAAAGGAGAGCTATGTTGGAAGTATGGTTGGCGAGGTTCCCGGGCTTCATGTTGAGGACTGATAGATTGGTGGATTTTGGGGTTGCGGATAGGAGGCAAAAGATTGGGGCTTTGAGTGCGTGGAAATCTTGGCTTAGGGAGTGGAAAATTTGGTGATCTAGGGATGGGGTGTGGGTGTGGAGATGCAATCGATTCCAGATACGAGATGTTGGTTGATGCGAGAGTTATATAGCAATGTGCTTGTTTGCGGTGACAGGAATCGGGCATGTTTGTTTGCGAAGTGGTTCTATTCTTGAAGAGTGGAAGGATAGATGAAAGTCAATCGTCACTTTGCAGACGCGGAGACATCTTATCGGAGAGTTATCTTTGCAACTATTCAATAAAGAACAGGCCGTCCTCAGAAATCTCTCCTGAAGCTTCATTTGAACTGATGTCAGTGAAATGCGAGATGCTAACCAGTTATTCACTTCATCGCTCACATTGCTCCTCATTAACTTCCCTACTCTCTCATTCAACCATCATTTGATTGGCCCCTCATCCCTCCCTCGCCCACATTCACCCGCCCGGGGTTTACAAGCTTTAATCCTGACTTCATCTGGAATCGTCTGCTCCAGTGTGATTATTCCCTCCTCGAATTTCCATTTATTACCCCACCCATGAGGCCCCTTCATCACAGGAACACGCTCTTTTGAGATTTCCAATAGCTTGCATAGCCAGCTAATCATGAGCAACAGCGCCATAAAATAGCCTCTCCCTTGTAAATAGATAGTCTGTGATCCAATAAATGCGATTTTGATTCCCATTAGCAAGCATTTACGCATTCAACAACGTGGATGTAAGTCTTATAAAAAATCTAAGCAGGAAGCCACTTCACTCAAAGAGGCTACCCTCTCACCAGCAAGCGAAATGATGCCCATTATCATTGTTGCACTGGCTCCAATAATGTATATTAAAGCCACAATACTCCATATCCTCGGTCAATGAACTTTTCTTTTTGCTTTCATCAAGAAACTCACCCGTGATCTAGATACTGTAGAGACCTCCTTCAAAGCAGAGCACTAAAAAAAGTGACGGTCAGAGAGAAATTTGACGTGTACGAAATCCACAATTCAAAATGATTGGGTGTCAGCTACAGATCCAATCATATATTTGATAAAGGTATGATTCATTCCCCAATTTATCATTGGTTCATGGGCTACATTTGATGGCGAAATCAATTCCCTTGGGTAGCACTTGCTACTTTCGAAGGAATAGCTCAGAAAATTGCACTGGACATTATCCGCGTGAAAAGATTCATGCAACAGGCGATGACTAACAGGATAGTTCCAGAGGTTGAGCCAAATGTAGTAGCACATACGGGTGCTAGTGAGTTGTTAGCAGAAAATCAGCTGATGAAATATTTGGTTGGAATATGCGTGGAAGAACTTTGTTTGGCTAGTATGTCTGCATTCTCATTTCACAACTTTTATTTAATACGTTACAAAACTAATGCTTTACAAATCGATCTTGGAATAACCCCGTATAGGCCGCACTAAGCACAATCGACGCTACCTGACAACATCCTTCGGCCTCTGACAAAATCAGTTAGGCTTCTGTCTTGCCAATGGAACCACCGTGACAGGTGTTGAAGTTCCGTTCATCACCCTTGGAAAATCTCCTCTCCGAGCAAAACGCTTCGGAGGTGCTATGGCAGCTTTTACTAGTGGCGAAGGTTACGAGATATCTCATCTGATCGACAATTATGACTGGGCTTCCCTCAACTCACAATTTGGTACCATCGTAGATGTCGGCGTTCTCATGTGTTTCTCTACAAAGAACTAGCCAAAAGATTTCCTAATCTCAATTCATCATCCAAGATCTATCAGTAACAGTAGAAAGTGCACCTGGACTTAATGCGTCCCTGTCAGTCAGAATCAAATATATGGTCCATGATCCTCAACCTGTCGAAAACGCAGATTTGTATCTATTCCGCTGGATCATGCATAACTACAGCAAGAAATACACCGCAAAGATTTGTGCTAGCCTCAAACGCTCGTTGAAGAAGGTAGCCAGACTTTTCAATAACGATTGTTGTCTGGCCGAGGCTGGAAAGAGCCCTGTATGATTGGAGGACAAGGCCATGAGGATCATGGAAATAAATATGTTGACAATTATGAATGCCCAAGAAGGAGCAGAGAGTGATTGGGTTGACTTATTTAGTGAAGTCAAAAATTTTCGATTTTTGGGTGTGAAGAGAGCAGTCGGATGTAGAACGAGCTGAGTTGAGGCCGCTCGGGAAGGAAGCAAAGCTGGCTAGTGGTAATGATCTGCTGGCTAGGTACTCTGTTATCCATCAAGTTTTTGGTAATCAACACGGAGACCACTCGCCTGAGGTGTTCGTCCGAATCTTTAATAGGTAGCAATAGTAGCTTCAAATCCTCAATGACGCAAATACATGATATAAAGCAAAAAACAAATAGCAAAAGAATGAAAGTGCGGCCCTAAACATTTGGAGCCCGTCGTCTACAAATACTTTTGTCCGAAAGATGACCCAGACTCCTTTTCCACCCGACGCCTATCCATGCATCACCAGGGTATTGCCGATCAGGAATACAAGATAAAAATTGCTAGCCGCAAATAATATGCACCTAGCAAGTGATAATCAGAGCATATCCGTATTCGGGACCCAAAACAAAACCTCCTGGTCCGCCGTAGCAAAATGGTTATACTTGGGGTTGAAAGCTACAATTGCCGAATCGCCTGCGTATTCCAATTCATGCAAAGGATTGAGAACTCGATTTTTCGTAGCTGCGAGTGTATCCCATACCAAGACATTTTTGCCTCGAGATCCACTAATTACATATCTTCCATCAGGAGTAAAACAGCAGTCTCCCGCAGTGGTATGGAGATATTCACTTGATGAAGGATCCAAATTATCCGGATTGTGGTCTCCTGCTCCCAATCTTCTGGCACCACCTCTATCCCTCCTTAGGAATGCTTTCAGATGTCCGTCAAATGCATCTAGTAAGAAATGGCCATTGCCAGTCGTGCCTAGTAGTAGGTGTTTCCCATCATTCGAAAAAGCTAATTTATTCCACCCTCTTCCAATTGCTTGCGGGGAGAACTCTTGACAAAATGGTAATATGTCAAAAGTAGCAAAAGGTTCCTTGTCGAAGTTGCGGAAATCATACAGTAAAATGGATTGAGCTAGCGGAGAAGCAGTTGCAAAGACGTTTCCAGATGGATCCCATGCCACGAGATGAACACCGGTAAGATTCAAGATACCAGCAGGATTGTTGGAAGCTGCATCCCATATCCGAAGAGTGTTATCTTCAGAGCATGAAATGAAATTGTCCTGACCAGGATGGAGGGATAGACATGTGACATTTTGTTCATGGCCCTCGAAGTAACGAATGTAGGAGTTATCATGAGCCGAGAGGTAACGTATTTTGTCTGCATTTGCTTAGAATTGTTACGATCGAACACGAGGTTATGACTTACGGTCTTTTTTGGTACTGGAATGTATTATACAGTGTTCGGCATGGCCAAACATGGCATGGTTGCAACCGTACTTAGCACTAATGTTCATCTTTGAATGTCTTCCTTCGAGAACATCATAAATTTGCATAGTATTATCAGTTTCTGATGTAATAAGCTGACTGCCATTGTCATTAAAATTGATTGATTGTATAAAGTTGTAACTCGGGGGAGTTTGTCCTTTGTCAGCAGGAGTAGGAGAATGGCGAAAAAGCTTGACGCATTAGTAATTGCCAATATCTTTCGAGTAACCAAAGCTTACCTTGACAGGAGTATACAGAGAGATCATCTCCGTAAGCTTGGCAGTTGATGGTCCTGATGACACTCCATTTGCTTTCAATATGGAGGTCCCATTTGATCCTATTGGAGAGTCTATCGCCATAGGAGTAGACGACATGTTGTTTCTTAGAACTAATATCTTTTTATACTACTTTTCTTTGATGTAGAGCAAACTTTGGGAGAGATTTCTCAAAAAGTCCTGGATAATGAAGAGACGAAGAACATATCCTTGGTCTTGATTTCGATTTCAACAAAAATACAAAGCAGAAAGACTTCATTGCATTGTTCAATTTGATATCTCCACGTGACTCGGACGAAACCTTCTTATCGGGTCCGCTCCACCAGACGATCTCCGCGCTGCTCCGAGAAAGATCCCTTGATTTGGTGGACATGGATTTGCAGAAAGGTCCAGCTCCGACCCTCGGCCTACTTACTTCAATGCGATGAAAATTATTAGTTATACAAAAGAATTTCGTATAAAAAACAGTCAGCTCATGTTACAGATACTTTGTATTCTTTCTCTAATCTTTGGGCTTTCTCCTTCCTTCTTTATATGTTGCAAATCTTTTGAAAGAGAATATCTGGCTGCTTGACGAACGACTGGGGCAAGCGATAGCGATTTCCTTCTGTTAACAAGGGTAGGAGCGGGGAGCTTAGAAATATGTCTTCGACATTAGGGTGAGTTTCCAATCTATGTCCTACTCTCTGATGTACTGACGCATAATTCAGGGCCTTTGTTGCTGGTGGAATAGCAGCATGTGGAGCTGTTACTGCAACACATCCGTTCGAAACAGTGAAGATCCGGTAAGAATATCATGGCACAATACAGTAAACTATGAAGTTACTAATTCTGCAATCACAGCATGCAATTGCAAGGCGAGCTTCAAGAGAAAGGGCTCCAACCACGATTATATAAAGGGCCTTTCCATGGTGTCGCAACTATTGTACGAAATGAAGGTCTTGGGGGCATATATCGAGGAATCGGCGCTGCATACATCTACCAAATGATCCTCAATGGATGTAGGTTAGGCTTTTATGAACCTATACGAGGGACTCTTACCGGCGCATTATTTGAAGATTCGAAAACACAAAGTTTGGGAATAAATATCTTCTCAGGCGCAACATCAGGGATATTGGGTGCTGCCGCAGGAAGTCCATTCTTCTTGGTCAAAACGAGATTACAGAGTTTCTCACCACAAGCACCAGTGGGCACACAACATGGCTATAAGAATGCTATGGATGGAATGAGAAAGATCTATACAACAGAGGGAGTAAATGGACTTTACAGAGGAGTGGGAGCTGCTATGGTCCGGACAGGTTTTGGAAGCTCTGTCCAGCTACCAACATACTTCTTTGCAAAGCGGAGACTTGTGAAACACTTAGGAATGGAAGAGGGGCCAGCGTTGCACCTGGCAAGTAGCACAGCTAGTGGTTTCGTGGTTTGCTGTGTTATGCACCCACCAGGTAAGCAAATTTTGATTAGTAAATGTACACCTCGATTCTAATTTCTCTTAGATACTATCATGTCTCGAATGTACAATCAGACCGGTAATTTGTACTCGGGTATTTTTGATTGTCTGGCAAAGACTGTGAAGACAGAGGGAGTCTTCGCTATTTACAAAGGATTTCTGCCCCATTTGGCAAGAATATTACCCCATACCATCTTGACCCTTAGCTTGGCGGAACAAACCAACAAGCTGATGCGGAAATTCGAGAACCGAATCCTTCCTGCTTCGATAAAGGAGCAAGTATAGAATAAATAGCTTATGCTACAACTATCCCCAGGCACCACCACGCCACCTTGTATATCCTTATTAAGCTTGTATAATGCATGTCCCTCAAGGGCGACCGGAGAAAATAATCGGTGTTCGAAGATAGAATTTTTGGGTTGTTAAAATCATGGTAGATTATGGTCGTGCACTTTCATCCGTTGATAGATCTTGAGCATCCATAGCATAGAACAATATTTGAATTAATGTCTTCTCTTGATGGCCGTGAATCTGGATTTTGATCTCCACCCCAACCATAGATGCCATCAGTGCCCTCTGCGACAGGAAGCCCGCAAATTCCACAGCCTTTTGATATGTGGTCAGTAGTAGGTTTCAATTTGCTTGATGTCCTAACAACATTGGCGACTATACTGGGAAAGTTTTCCTCAACAGATTCGAAATATTGTGCCATTAAATCATCAATCGTTGTCGATTTCGAGGAAGCAGATATATGGGAGGGAGGCGCTTGATGCACCACTAACTCCGGTAGAGGTGAGAATGAAGTGGAAAATGTCATAATCTCTTTCTTGAGAATATCTCGTAAGGGATAAAGGAAGCCTATTCCGTATGGTGATGGGCCATCGGAGACTTGCCATGGTAATGAGAATCCACGCCCTTTCGCTGTTTCGGTAAGCGTCTTTTCTGCTAGTCGTGTAGTAGTATCACCAAATAATATGCTCTCGCAGTCGTTTCTTTTGGCGACATCCACTAGGAGTCTGTTTAATAGCGTAGACACAATATCGGCCCTAGAAGTTGCAGATGACAATGAGGAAACGATCTTTTGCAAATCAAAACTTGAGGCCTTGGTATCCTGGGTAGGTAGATCGGATATACCTAAAGATTGCCAATCAATACCTTCTAGCTGTAAAGCTTCGTGAAGTCCATAACTTGAATAAGAATGTCTGGGATATTGGTCCTTGTATTTTTGCAATCGAGCAGCAGAGGCTTCTCTGTCTGCATCATCCAGATATAGGTCGATATGTACAACAAATAGTTCATAGGAAACTCGGTTCATCCGCTCGTGTTGAATTCCGAGGTAGCCATCTAGCATATGCAGCAAGCATGATGACGAAGGTCCAAAGGAAAGTGGTAATAATAATTTCTGTGGAACTTTTGTGGATCGTTTGCCTTTGTAGGTTTCCATGCGCTTGACAGCCTTTGTTTTAATATATTGTAAGAAGCATTTTCTGGTGGAAGATTTGTATTAGTATAACTATGTACAGATGCTGAAATGTATGACGAACTGGCAAACTGATTCTGATCGAATTTGGAGTGTCGCTTGAACTTCATTACATCTCTTGCAGAGTGCAGTTGGCTGTTCCCCGGGAAGTTGGGATTCCTTAGTATTTGGCGGCGCCATCTCTTTCAATGGAAGCAATATATCCAAATAATTTGACGTTTCAAATACATAAAATGTTTCGATGTTCTTAATTATTTTTGTGCATTTGTCAAGAATTTAGAAACTTTGACTTTGACTTTGACTTTTAGTGGAGACGAGGCTGCGGCAAAATATTGTCCGAGCATCATAGATTTAACCACATAAAGTTAGCCTGATCTGTGTCTTTAAACCCGCAATGAAGCTCTGCTGCTCCGTAATATGAGAGGAACCGAAAGAGGCTTGGTTGTTGCCAGAAATCAAATACAGTCAACTTTCTTCACTATACGACAAACCTCTCATTTTCGTTTGTGAATGCTTGGAAGCTGATCTGCAACATAAAGACGAAGGACGATCTTGTTTCCATTTTCGAATTTCAGTATCCTGGTATCTAGGTAATAAAGTAGCTCTCATTTCGAGCCCGCGAGGCTGCAGCAAGTATGCGAGGTTGGCTTCATGGTTTCCTCACATTGGGGCTTTCGGCCCTGATAGCTGGTGCGCTGGAGGTCAAGATGGTACGTCAAAAGAGGCAGAGATGAAATGCTCGTTCTGATGGCGAAAGCAGGATGAGTCTAATGATAATCGACAAGTATGCGCCGGAATGTATGATCGGAAGACTTGGGGAGGCCCGACTGAGCCGCATATATTAGTTAAATGGCTTCCAACTACACAGGACTCAGACGATCCTGATCCAATTGCAAGTATGATTATTTTTGAGTGGAGGGACTACGACCTTGTTGGTGTATTACCAACCGTAGACAGCATACAGGTATGAGTGAATCAATTGGTGAAAGTCTCTTTTGAATCATCCACCCGCTGATACACGAATCTAGAAAGAATTCATTTGCGACCCAGAAAATATCAGCAACGGTTTTTGTAATAGTAATCAAACTGGACAATTCTTATTGGCGCCAAACGCGACGGAAAAATCGATCAATCAAATCTACACAGGAGCCGTTCATCTTAACAATACTGGCCCGCCGATCAATTATCCCATCAAGAAAACTGGTTATTATTGTGTTGGCACAACTGGGTATTCTCCTTCAAATGTCAAATACACTGCGGTTGTGGAGTTCCGAAATGCCTATGGGGAGCTTCCTGCAGCACAAATACCAAAACTGCCATTTTATGGTATCATCACAATTGTTTATGCTGTTATGGGAATGTGCGTTATCTCATCTCCCAAGTTTACTGCTGAAGCTAATGATGAAATGACAGTCTTTGGGCCTTTCTATACGTGCAACATCGAGAAGATATTCGTCAGTATCCCCTATCGAGTCTGTTGATCTGTACTAACTTTTCCCATAGTGCCTGTACAGAACTATATTACAGCAATCATTGTATTTTTGATAGTAGAAATGCTAATGACCTGGGGATTTTATGGTACGTTTATTTTTTGGTGCTATTGGGATCATGCTGACAATTGTAGACTATCTCAATCGATCCGGCAGCAGTGTTGGTTCGAAAGTGATGATGATAATTGTTGCTGTGCTAAATGCGGGCCGCAATTCATTCTCATTCTTCTTGCTTCTCATCGTCTGCATGGGTTATGGTGTCGTCAAGCCTAGTTTAGGCAAGACTATGGTTTATGTCCGATATCTTGCTGGAGCACATTTTATCTTTGGGCTGATTTATTCTATCGCGAGCTTGACAATCACTCCCGAACATGCTGGTAAGACTCTCTCTTATCGGTGGCTATTCTTGTACTAACCCAAGTATAGGTCCCCTTGTTTTGTTTGTTATTCTTCCATTGGCAGGGACTCTCACGGCATTCTACGTGTGGACTCTCAATTCCCTAAACTTGACCATGAAGGATTTGAATGACCGCAAACAAACTACGAAATCGGGAATGTACCGCAAGCTCTGGTGGTGTATTCTTCTCTCGATTATCGTTATATTTGGCTTCTTTTTCTTCAATTCATTTACCTTTGCTTCGGCTTCGGATCCTGACTT
This sequence comes from Sclerotinia sclerotiorum 1980 UF-70, assembly GCF_000146945.2. Lineage (NCBI taxonomy): Eukaryota > Fungi > Ascomycota > Leotiomycetes > Helotiales > Sclerotiniaceae > Sclerotinia > Sclerotinia sclerotiorum. Next base: position 85,056 of record NW_001820818.1, on the reverse strand, counting down.
TGTCCCTTTCCACTGGAAATCCAGATGGTTCATTCTCGATGGTTGGCTCAATATTGTCTACTTGTTGGACGTCGGATTTGTGGCATGGGTATGGAGACCGAGTGCAAACAACAGAAGATTCGCCATGAGTGACGAGTTGGCACAAGATGATGAGGGATTTGAAATTGCCGATTTTGGCGCCGAGGATGATGACGAAGATGATGTTGAGAATTCTGCCGCTCGCCGAGGTGACCGAACACAGCCTGGCCAAGAAGGAGCAAGATATGATCCTCCACCGGGAGCTAATACCGCAAAGGAAATCCCAAGAGAAAGTCTTGATGGTGAAACAATTTTTGCGGTCGGAGAAGATGCTGACCGCTGGTCGGATGAGGACGATGACGATTCAGAGGCGGGGAAGAAACTTGTGGGCGGAAAAGGGAAAAAGGAAAATGATTCGGACGCAGATTAAGCAAGTCTACGCGCTTGTGTATCATAGTATTAGTCGGCGTTGGGTATTATTGGTCAAGGAGAAAATAGCATTTTCATTTGCGAGGTCAGGGGGATTTGTCATAGCATTTGTACTTGTTTGTTCTTCTATCAAGGTATTTGTCTAGAATACAATTTACGGATTCATAGACTAGATTTATATGTATAAATTTTTCTGATAAAGTGAGACGCCAAATTAGTGTGTGAATGCAATGGTGAATTGTGAATTGTGATTAGTAGATGGAGATTCCGTGCTTGTAAATCAAACCCTTATTTCTTCATTCTCGCTACCCCTATTTCAACAAAAGTGATCCGATTGTCAGGCGTTCTGAAGTGCGAAGGGACCCGAAGCTTATCAAACGTGGATGCTTCATTGATATGTTCCGTTCCATCCATGCTTTAAGAAACCAATTTGTACATCGCACTATTTCCAAAATGACTAATACCGTGATGAATAGCAACATATCGTCTTCAAGAGCATTAGTAGGATATCTAAGTCCTCTGTTGATATATCTCAGTCTAATCATGTATTTGTGACGAACTTTACCTAGCATGCAGTTGAGAGGATTTAGTTCTATTAGCTATAGGGAGGTCAGCTAGGCTGATAGCGGTGATACTGGTTGTTGGTCGATAAGGCTTCATCTAGTCCGCTAGTGCGGTAAAGATTCTTCAGATGATTTAAATGTATGTCTGTTTGGTGGTCTGAATACTCTACTCTAGCTACGAAGTTGGAGATATGGTATCAAGTGCCCTGTTCAGGGATTGATGGACTCAATGGGCTCTTGTACTTCAAGGTCATTAGTGGTTCCGTTGAGTTTAGATCTGTCGTCTTCTCCATGATTTGACGAGGATGAAGTCTACTTGAAGTTCCCAGTTCAACTGCTGATGATGAGGATCTACTTCTTGATTTTGTTCTAGTGGTAGTATTGAATTTTCCCAGCCTTTTCCCTGACCTTCAATTTTCGATGACGGAGAAACTTTCATTTCTAATTGCCAAATCAAGCATTTTCCAGTAGCCTGGACATATTCTGCTCGCTATCGTACAATTTATGCAAGGTGGTTGTTCTTGCACACATTATACGAGGCAGATGATTACTCGTAGTCACCTCGCACTTCTTTTCTTGTTTGAGCTTCTTTGAGGAAATCGCACCATGTTAAGTTGTGCATGTTGTGCCTCCGCATTCGAAACCTGGCATTTGAGCATTACCTCATGTTGTGATGTCTCATCTCGGCCTGGCGCCAAGGCAGTGGATTATGGGAACACAAATAAAACTTCAAAGGTTGGGGATTTTCCACGTACGCAAATTCTCCCCTCACTTCAGCTTACACACCCTTCTAGGCCTCTGCAACAGACCATGATTACCGAGGACTAAGAAACTATTCTGATAGGAGTGAGGATTAACACAATTTCGCCAGTAAATGGGAATATCGACAGCTTTCTGTCCAATTCTCACCACGATCATTCCAATATCATTCCCTGACTTTCTTGCCTTTATTGGAAATGCAAGGACGATTCCATCAGGCCGAAGCAAACTTCTCCAGCGCCTGAACAGGTTTGAAGCTGCAAATGGCGATCATAGAGATACAGCTAACTGCGCCGCAGTTCGATTTTACACAAAATAAGTTGATCCTGCCGCTTCAACGGTTATGGACAGGCTTCTGTTACTATTGAGCAAAGCTGGCGCTTGCCGGCGGGTCGGCTCTTGTGATATAACCAATGCAGAATCGCCCGGGTAAGAAAGATTCCTGCTACAAAAAGTACGAGGTTTGAGAAGTCTCGCACTGCATTCCCAATTTGATAAAAGTGATACTATTGTATGAGCTTCGTGGCACTTTCTCAAAATTGCGAAATTGGGCCAATGTTGATGTTGAGGACTGGATAACAATACAGTAAGCTCGTGTTTCTGTCCAGGAACCACGGGTCCCATAAGCCTTGGGGTCGAAAATCATCGAGTGATCTCAACGACTATGCCGAAAGAAATAAGATGCCGATGAAATTCGGGATTGTGCCCAGTCTCGAATTAGTAACCTGCTTCAATCTTCAATTATCAAATGGTAAGATTACTAGATCTTACCTCTACGGCGGATCTTGAGATGTCGGGGTTACTGAACTCCGGCTTACTAACACCACATTTACCATCTTCTGAATGAATGAACACCGTGACATCAATCCTGAGCAGAATTGCATTATACAGTGGATCTTTCAATATATTATCACCATGAAAGATACTAAATTCATGGCAGAAGGAGACCACACAATATGTCTATAAAATCATGGGCATGAGCATCGGTTTCCGTTGATAGAGAGGTGCATTCAGCTGGGTGTATTTTGGAGTCCATTCATCCAAAGATGATAGCGACTTTTCACTATCATGCGAAAAAAAGGAAAGCCGAAGGAACCCAGGGTGTATGATGCATACTCCTTGAACTTTGATGGTGGTGGATTTCAGGTACGTACTCTTACCATATACACTTCTCCTACGGCTTCTTCATGTATTTTTTCTCCCTATCATCGCTGTCGTCCTCTCAATCTTCTCCATTCAAAAAATTATCTGCATGTTTCTCATGTCTGTTCTTCTTGAATAAATTACAACTGTCAGCAATTTCAGGCACTATGTTTGTTTGCCAAGATGAACTAACACTGTCTCTCGTGGTTCTTCTTCGAGCACTTCATACATCACTGTGACTGCCTGCTGTGGCGACATTGATACAGTCCCATCCTCAAGAGTTATCTGTTACGGAACTTCAAGCAATACTTTTCAGCGCTATTCCAGCTTGCTTCTTGCTCGAGTCGTTCCACCAAGGTTAACCTACACGCTGCGTTTGATCCTTCACTTAATATCGGGAGTGCGGTTAATTTATTCAGGCGCTTTTATTGTTGAGCATACGGTGCAATTGAAGAGGATCGAGCTTTAAGTGTGCCCCGCTATTTTTCATGGCACTTATCTCAAGTCGAGCGAATGCTGTGTCCAGTTTATCTTCACTGCTGATACATTTGTTAGTCAAAATGGAGAACTAGCATTCAGACTACAGAATCGACGGTAGGAATATATGGGCAACGATGCGCAAACAGAGAAAATACTCGTATCCCTAGGAAAAACGCATCCGTTACAGTGTTTTTTATTTTTAAAGAAGAGACCCTCTCCTGGAGACTTCCACAGAACCCGGATTTACCTTATATCAGAAATTGGGGTCAAGAGTTTCCTAAAGGATAGAACTTTTAGTTAAATCCTCAAATTATGGGACGAACCAAAGGCCTCAAAACTAATGTACAACCAGTATTTGTACGGATAAACATCTGAGCTATGTAACGACATGGGTATTAATGCCTGTATTGCAGATGTGTTCTGAAAATGTGTTTCCATACATTGAAACTCCCAACCGTATCGAAGTTAATTCAAGTCAAGGGCTGCCACAGACTCCCCAGTAAATATTTGAACTCGATTTCTCTCTGCATTCGGGAGGCAGACCGAAACTCAACAGCTGCAGATAAAATATAGGAACGAAAGTTTAGGCAGAAGTTTCGGGTCTAAATGCGGCCCGCGACGACAACCTACTTGGCTGCCCATAAGGATTCCGTACAATCACTATCTTTTTCCTATACAGCCTCTTCAGCGACGGGAAAACACACAGGCTCATTTTAAGCTCAATGTCGATAAGCTTGATGCTTAATGCGTGTTCCATAGCCTCTCTCCTAAGAAAACGGGAATCACTGGTGAGCGTTGTTTCTAGTCCTTCTCAACGAATAATCTATGGCTAGCTATGCAGATTCTCCCTCTTTAATTACAGGGTTTAAAGCGAAAGAACGGTTCCGAAAATTAGTCGGTAATGTTAGTCTAGGCTATGTACTTCTACAGACTAATACTGTCTATAACTGACATTATGTCACCACGTCTATTAGCTTTTAGGTGAGGGCGCAAGTTGACCAATCATACAGCCTTTCCTCTATTTGTCGCTAGTCCTTATTCTTTTCTCCAATCAATTATAACACAGAATGACAATCCATTCTCTCCTTACATGAAGGAACGGTCGCAAAACCATTTTCGCGACAGTCAACACTCAACACCTTCCTAGTAAGAAGTAGCATTTAGTTGATCTACAGAAAACCCATGTATTATCAAAAGTTTAAATCATCGGAGGCTGAGTTTCATCCCATGTCAGCCACGTTCTCAACTCACTGCATACCCAATTAGGTTTAGTGGTCAGCCCTACGATGGCTGTGATGCCCCACAGGCATTACTAAATGAGGAAATTGTTAAGTTGGTGATGAGATGTTTTGATAAGTATCGTAATTATGGGTTGAAGGATTTCGAGGTGTCTCGACTATATATTGTTTGGTCTTTTCGGCCGTTGTACTATGCACTTCCTTCCTTCCGTATCAACTCATCAGGTGCAAGCTCTCAAGCTTTGAAAGTATCTTCATTGCAATTCAAAAACTTCAATAAAACTATCTCTTTCCTAAATCTTTGATATATAAATATTCAATGTGAGACTACACTCTCCATTTTCATTCCAGCACTTGTTACACGAATCAATCAAATCACGGATCACAACTTAGAGCCATGACTATCGCCTACCGCAACGGTGTCGAAATCGGCGAACTAATCGTCTATATTCCCTCCCTATTTCTCTCCACTTTACTAGCCTTTCGTCAGGGTTTTGGCCGCAGCTCTGGCTGGTACTTTCTCATCGTCTTCTGTCTCGCCCGAGTCATCGGTTCATGCATGTCTTTGGCCGCCATATCCTCCCCTTCAGTATCTCTTTTCACTGGCTCACTCATCCTACAAAACGTCGGCCTCTCTCCTCTGATACTCGCTACACTTGGCCTTTTGAGTCGTGTCTTGGAAATCATTAATCGAAATACACATACATTTGTGCAGCCACGATTACTGAAACTCGTTGAGTTACTGATGCTGGTTAGTCTGATTCTTGGTATTGTAGGCGGAACAAACGCAAGTCATTCATATACCACAACCGGGAAATGGATTCCAGGAACGGAAAGCAAAATTTCTGAAATCTTGTCGATTGTCGCTTTTATGTCACTCCTCATTATTACCATCCTCACCAGTTTCTCAATCTCACATGCGGAGAATGGAGAAAAGAGAATTTTGCTGGCCGTTGCTCTCGCATTGCCATTCCTATCTGTTCGACTCCTGTATTCCGTTCTCTCAACTTTCGTAACTCATTCTTCCCAATTCAACTCTTTCACCGGCAGCGTCACAATTTTATTATGCATGGCAACTCTCGAGGAAGTGGTGATTGTGGCTCTTTATTTGGCGATTGGATTGACGTTGAAAGTTCTGTCAGGAGATATGGTTGTTGAAGGGGATATGCAACGGCTTCCAGGAACTCCAGATAGTGATGGGCTTGGTCAACAGACTTGAGAAAGACTAATGCAGGATCAGAGTCAAAAATCCGGAGCAGGGAATGTGGTGTTGGAGATTGCGAAGAAGTCGATTATTGGAAGGACGGTTATGTTGTTTGTACCTGGGAAAAAAGAGGATGTGGAGATGCAGAAGTATGCTCGGAAGTAAAGGGCGCTGATATGGAGCGGCCTGAATAAATGCCGATGAGTTTATTGCGTATATTTAGTGTTGGTATTAGAGAAGGTATATGGTTACATCGTGATACTCTGTATATATAAAAGCTTCTTTGTAAGATTACATAGACCGTTCTTGGATACTTAGCCTGCATATAGAATTCTTTAATTAGCATCTCAGATTCGCAAAACTGGTGCACCAAAATCTTCTACGCGGAATATGTATTAACTAGTGTTACGCAATATGGCTTTTACAAACTATCTTGAGGTGTAATTTCTTGATGTGAAAAGCAAAATTTGTGGATGAGAAAACTATTATTTCAGAATTTATTCAAGTATCTGCCAGACGAAGTGGAAATCGTTGTGGAAATGGGAAGGGTATCCTCGACACCGGATCATGGCGACTTAGTTTACAGCCTGGGCCGGTTGACAAAATAAGTGTTGAAAATAGCATTGAATGACTTATTTATTACAATCAATAGATTCCCCATGTACATCTGTATATCATCTCTGTCAATACTACTCTATAGAGAACATATTTGTATATTTTCAAGTTGATATTGGATGCTATTAATAAATGAAGTAGAATTTTATATTTTACTAACCGATATATCTTGTACTGTATTTCCATTCATTTATTTACAGTTAATCATTTCATCTTTTTATTCTTTCACTATTTAATCTTTGCCAAAAATAGTCTACGTCAAAGTAAAAGTAAAAGTGAAAGTAAAAAGGAAAGAAAAAAAGAAAAGCTCAAGTCTGTGAATGATATATTCTTCTAAAATGTGACTTGATGAGACTATGAAGAAACCGGCTTCATTATCTTCATCTCTGCACACCGGTCGAGTGATGCTTGATGAGAATTAAGGAAGAACAACTTCTTATAAGGGGGGGAAGACACAAAGCGTAGCTCATGCATGCATGTATCCATGCATCTCCCACAGCATTAATTATCCAGATTCCCATTTTCACGGGATTAGCTGCTTATTTCTGATGCAGACCCAATCGCACAGATACATATTGTACCTCCCGGCCCTCTCGAAACCTCCAAAGCATCATCACCAAACTCCAAACCCACAACCCCATAAAATATCTATTCCTTCCTCCCCTCCTCCTCCACAATCCCCTCCACTTCCATCTCCTCAAACAATTTCCCCCTCCTCCTCTTCTTCCTTACACCCCTCTCATAATCATGATCATAATCATCATTACAAATCCTCATCCTATCCATCATCTTATACCCGCAATTACTCTCGAGCTCCTGACCATCCATCGTATATCTATATTCCCCCGTCTCGAGATTAATCTCAGTTTGCCGCTTTGCGCCTAGTTGGAGGGAAATCCGATCTCGGATGAATGTGAATTGGCGGTAGCCTTTGATGGGGGATGCGGGACGCCGTCGGGGTTTTTGGGTGGTGCTTGTGGTTGAAGGGGGGAGAGGAGGTATTCTGGGGTGTGGGGGCGGAGGTGAGGGAAATGTGAGGAGATGGATTGGACTAGGTGGTTTGGGAGTTTTAGGGGATGTATAGGGTAGGAGGGTAGAATAGAGACAGATTATTTGGTGTATATATCCTCGCCGTCATTGTAAGGATCGAAGGTGAATTCGGCAGTGGTATTGGGGGAACGATCGGGATATTGTGAAAGGAGTAGGTCGAGATATATATATCTCAATAGTATGCTATAAGGGGGAGGGGGGAATGAAGAAAAAAATGTTACGAGGTTTGCCGTCTAGATCACGTGAAAGTGCTCTAGGCTCTCGAGATAGTTTATAACTAGACGTCAAGCAAGGACTTAAGTAATGACAATGATGCAATTCGTAACTAATAGTAGAGTATACTAAATGATTGATCTTGAGCACGAAGCTCTACAATAAAGAAATTCATATTGAATATATAGATCTTGATGCTCCTTGGATCACCTTGGATCACCAGTGATCCTGAGTGATCCAGCATACTTGTTTATATGCTCTGATAATGCGTGCATATAAGTTCTTAGGGTGACCGAAATCTCATAGTAAATTGAACGAATCGAAACCGATTTGCACATGGCCCAAGCTTACGAAAACAAGTCAGCTGTTACCATCGTAACATTATTAAGGATTGTATAATTATATAACGTGGTTTATGTGTGAACGAAGTGAATGACTTCAATTCAATTACTACTGTAATAAAGAACTAGGCGAACGCGAAAGAGACTAGCTCTTTTAGTAAGTCTATATAAGACTTACTACTTTCAATATGTAGCTAGCTCTTTAGACAGAATACAATTAGACATACAGGACCTACATAATCCGTGGGTGCTACGTCTTCCGTATCCTTCTCGTACCAACAGTTTATCATCGGGTCGCCAATATCACCGGGTCGCCACTTTTTTCACCATTCAGCCACTTCAATTTTGTATTATTCAACAACTACTCAATCAATTGATTGAAACTATTAAGAATCTAATAATCTAGGGTCTATTATACTATTTTGACAAGTTCTTGAATTGTGACCAGTCTTTCCACATTTACTACAACATCGATTAGTAGATGATTCCCTATTGGAATTTCCCCTATTTTGACATTTGTCACATCGAATCTGAATATCCATTTCTTGTTGTAATATTATATCTATAGCTTTTTGATTAGTAAATACTCCTCCTTGATATAATTGAGTTTTTTTAATATATCGATATTTGTTTAATATCTTATTTGTTTTTCGAAACATACAAATCTCTATATTTAAGAATGTATTCTTATAAATTAATCATTTTATATCTTTAATTAATACAATTACAATTTCGAATATAAATGTAGGAAAACTTGATTGATGTCGAGCAATTCGAGATTTCACTAAAGTTGATTGTAAAAAAGCTTCAGTTGGATTGTGAGGTGTTTGAGAGACCCAAGAGTTGGCAGATTCCAAAAGGATCGATGGAGGGGTAGGTGTACGAATTCGAATATCTAATTTCGAAAACACAGCTTAAGGATCAAATGATATTAATTCTATTTCTTGAAAGCCAGTTTTCATATTCTGAATTATAATTGATTATTAATATATAACTTTGAAAGTTATAAAGAATTCAATCTTAGAAATATAATTGATATATATCTTGATAAACTCATCAATTTGACAATTATATAAATGTTTGAGTATACTAAAATATTCAATATCAAATGATTGAGTTAAATAACTTGAATACAATAGTAACTTTATATATATAATATTATTTGAAATACTAATATTCGATATTTGCTCTTTCTTCGTTGATTAATATATTTATCAAAATGCTTTAATTATTCTAAACTTATTTTATTATTTGTCTATCTATTAGAAGTAGATTTAATAACCCAATCTATAAGAAAATCAGTTTTGGTATATCAATTGGAAAGATGAACTTATCCTTGAATTATCAGAAATAGAGGTATAGTTTCACCCTCTCCATTACTACATATAATTGCCGTATGTTACGTGACGGTTGTTATCCCACTAGTGGCTCACGTGCACTAGCCCTGTATATAAAGACCTTCTTACTTAGAATCTTCTTAGTTCTTTAGTTTTAGATTCTAAGTAATTGAATTGACTCCGTTTACGACTTTTCCGTCACACCGTAGCCCATTCTCGATTTTCTAATTGTATTGCCTTGCTTCTACTATTTCTTTCAGAACTAATTACAATTATTCCAAGGTATATTATACTTATCATAAAGCTGGTTTCATCGAAATTATAGAAATCGCAATCTTGAATATTATATTTCATCTGTATATTCGATATCAATCCAAATTACTCTTCAATAAACTTGAAATCTTCATAAAGAGCTCTTTGAAAGTTATAAATACAATTAAAACATATCTTTAATTTTATATAATATTTTACAAATCAATAAACCTAAAATTTTCCAATTCTCTTCGCACCTCTTGATTCGAGAATATAATTCGCTATATCTTCTACACTATTTAATTTAGATACAAATCCTCTTTCATCTATATCAATAATATACTAAATAAGCATCTCTTCTTCTTTTTCAATCAAATTAAGATTATTTGCTCGAGTTTCCATTCTGTGAATTCAATTGCTCATTCTATTTTATAATATAGTTCGAGGGACTTTGTAGATTTTCGCAGCCTTTCCAATTGTAAGATTTTTTGATTTTTGAATAGCTTCAATAACTAAGATTATTCTGGCCTCTTTTGATTATATTTCCATAATAATTCGTTGAAATATCGCGTCTTAAAATTGAATGATAAAAGATATTGAAAAAGTGACGACTCGCTGATAAACCACGTTATAAAAAAATATATTATATTATTGTTACGACGGAACTCAGCTATGGCTAAGCCAGGCGTCACATGATCATTGAGGAAATCACGTGGTCCCACTCGTCCCACCGATATAAGATCAGTGGGAGCGATGGGCAGGATTCCCACCGATCCCATCGATCCAAATCAAGTGGGAGCGATGGGACGTATAGCATGAAGGTCTATATAATCAAGACGGATTTCCTTTATATAGAGCTTCATGCTCAAGATCAATCATTTAGTATACTCTACTATTAGTTACGAATTGCATTATTGTCATTACTTAAGTCCCTGCTTGACGCCTAGTTATAAACCACCTCAAGAGCCTAGAGCACTTCCACATAATCTAGACGGCGAACCTCGTAACAAATATATCATTTGAAAGAATATTTAATTTTATAATAGATTTGGGATTGAAGTTATATAAAGTAAAAATAATATAGGAAATTGATTGTTTTTCAAAAAAGAGAAAAACAAAGGTCTTCCTTTATATCTAATTATTAGAGGTTATATAATTATATATCTATGAAAACCTTATGCATGTGACCTGAAATCCTGACTTTCTCATAATATGAAAAGGATGTTTCTTGTGATGCTGGTAAATTGGACACATAGTTTGCTTGAACTTTGACATCTACATTTAGATCCTTGGTATGCAGTCCCGCATAATCGGTTGTATCATATTGGTATGAGGCAGAACCGGTCGCTCTATCTATATGAGCAAATGCTGGAGGAAGGAAAATTAAAGCTTTCATGCTTCCTCTTTTGGCTTTGGAAACTAAGATGTCGTGTTTGGTGTTGGTGCTGAATTTTGTGCCAGGGCTCGGGTTTTCGGGTATCAATTTTCCAAATTGTGAGCGAGGGGCGTTTGGAAGAGGAGTCCTGGCTTTTTGCTTGTGCGTTGAGAGGGTTTTGGGACAGTGGCAGTAGGATTGGTATTAGTGAAAGAAGATGTAGAGCTTTTGCCGGAAGTGGCTGGTTGCGGATTGATTGAAATCGAATCAGGGCCTTGATACGTAAGATCTTGTGAATCTGATGTTGAGGACGGTTGGTGAGTCGATTACATACCAGACGCAGGTTGAAACGTACGTATAAAACCCATACCATCACGAATAAAAAAAGGATTTCTACTCGATTCTTCAGGTGTCATAGAAGAAGTAACAGAGTACGGACTTTCATAAGTAGATGCATTTGGTGTAATGGTTTGGCTTGTCAGATTAATATCTGCCATATTTGCTGGGCTATTTGCAGCAGCCACTCCGGAGCTCGAAGTAACTTGTTGATTTCCATGGCTATCTGGTAGATTCCGTAGAGATTGGTGGATATTGGAGGTTATACGATCGACTTCGTGTTTCTCTTCTTTTTTGTGTGAATAGAAGAGTGCTTGTACCTGAGATGATATAGCTAGATGGAAGGGAGGAGTTGAAGGATCGTAAGGAGTACCACCTGAACACGCCATCGTATGATTTGGATATCCCGATGGGAGATGTCGTGGTGCTGAATATGATAATGTATTTGGATCGCGTCTATCTGACCCCAAAGTGGCGAAGTAATGAGATTTTGCGGGGTCATATGAATTCACCATTGCTGGGTTATACTCATTTAATTCATTTGAAGTATAATTAAGACAGGAAATTGGACTACGTGCCTGATCTTTTCTTTCTAGAACAGATGACATAGAGTTTGTAGGGACTTGCATTGAATATGGACTTGCATATTGATGTTCCTGATAATTGGAGTGCAATGGCCAAGGTGTGTAGACTCCGTTGCTGAAGGTGTTTGGTGAAGCTCCAGGAACTTGGTTGAGAAAAATAGATGCATGGTTTTGAGTTTGCTGACGAGATTGTGCGGGGTGAAATGGAATTGGTGGTGTAGATTGAAGTTGGAAGTCAGAATTAGGAAGCTCATTATTCTTATCATTCTCAGTCGATGATATGCTAGCACGCCGTGGACTTGGTGATACTGAAACTCCCTTCGTCATCCAAGATTTTCGAGAACCAAAAAAGCTATTTAAAGTAGTATTGATTGAAAGTACTTTCTCTGCAGCCGATAGTTGCGCAGGCTTCTCTTCTGGTTGACTAGCACGTCTTTGACTGGCCGTATACCTGACCTCAGCATACTCACTCGTGGCAATATCTCCTGTTATTGATGTTGGCTCCTTTCTTGGCATCTGACTAAAATCCGGTTCCCCAAAAACTTGCGCCCAAAGTAATCTCCCGGCTTCTTCCAGACCTTCAACAAAACCATTCTTCTCAAATGCTTTCAAGAGGTTGTAGATTTTCTGGCCATTTGGTGAGGTGTCATTGAGGTTCTTTCGGGGTTCGAGTGGAAGTGCATCAATGGCGCGTAACTCGTTGGCTAACATAGCATTATTAGCCTCTGAACTTTAAACAGTGCTGAATGTTGGAAGTTAACAAATACGAAAGAGAGAAAGAATACTTGTTGGTGGGCGATGGAATCTATCCCTCACGGCTTTTATTCGACGATCTCGATGGAGAAAAGGCACGTCATCTTCAATTTCAGACATTTTTCTGATGTGAATGCGGATTCTTTGTGTATAGTAGTTGAAGAATTTGTTTAAATATAGAGAGGATAGACAAGTATATGTTCGACGTGCAGTAAACTGAAGGAAGGCGAAGTGGGTAGGGTAGGGTAGGTATGTAGATGAATAAGAGAAGAAACTTCTTGAACTTCTATCCCTCGACTCAGAAAATCATACGCAGTGCAAATTTATGAAAGAGAGTAAACACGCAGCCTTGTGAAAATGGTTCTGGAGCCATATTACGGTAATTGCTTACAGCTTTCCGTAAGGCAGAGCAATACGGTCAGAAAGTGAAGCAGAAGATGGTATGAAAGTCCACCAGCCAATAGTACAGCCCTTCCATATTCACCTTCCCTTCCTTTTAATAAAATTTCAAACAATACCATCAACCTCGAACTAAGTTACCCAACGGTGGTTTAGTTCAATGGTCAAGTGGCCGTCTCTTGTTTGTTCAAGCGTTAATGTCTTTCATGTTGTTGTGTTTATAATAATTTGCTACAAATCTTTACTACTACCACCAATCTACTAACCATGACCAGTGACAACCAAAGATGTAAGTTGTTATTTCTTTTGTCTTTTTTGCATGCTGGTCTGAGGGTATGAGGTTGTGAACTTGGTGATAAGCGCAGATTAAGCGACGACAGGATTCTCTGAGTGATTGATAATTTGAGAACTTCTCTCTGTCGCGAACTGAGAGGGAGATTTCAAGTAAATTGAGACATGATTTGAACAAGGAAAGTAATTGCGAACACACTCGAAACAAATTTTGATGCTTATAGCATCACACACTCTCTCATAGGTCGCCGTCCTGTTATCTGTTTACTTATTTACTGTCTTGAAATCCCCCAGATTTTTATGTCAACTTAAAAGTAAATCAATAGACAGCAAAGAAATGATATCGAAGAAACACGCTCTTTAAGAAGATATCTGCTGCATCCTTGGCAGACAGAATGTGAATGGATACTATAAGAACCAAAGAACCAACGATGCCAATGATATTGTAGCAAAATTCTATATGCTAAGTCTTGCTTCTAATACAGATGGGAACATTTCATGACAAGCAAAATGAATTGATTCGATTCTGTCTCGAATAAAATCATGTGGCCCACTATGTATTGCTGTCCTTTATCGCATCGCTCAGCATACATTTCGATATCTCCAGCAATCACAATCAATCAACTATCAGATCGTACTCCAGGCATTATCAACAGGCAGTGCGACGCCATTGATAGACTTCGCTGCATCGCTTGCAAGAAACACGACCGCCTCAGCCACCGCTGAAACAGTGATATGTGGTTCACCGGGCTTCATGTGCAAAGCGAGAACCGGTCTATGGCATCATCAGTAAACAAAAAAGGAGTAAGGAATTGTAAGGATGATCTCACGCCCACGTAGCATTCGATTCTTGATCAAGGGAATCTCGATTCGTCGAGTTGATGATGTTAGTCATTACACCTATAAATGTATCAATGTGTGCGTCTCACTTGAGGAAAAGGGGAATTCTAACCTCCTGGGCAAACAGCGTTGCATCTAATGCCTTCATCCCTAAATCTAAATGCAGTGTTCTTGGTAACTCCCAGCTAGGACATCGTTAGCTTCCACGACTTATTTCTGTTTATAGAGAATTGCGAACCAATCCATGTTTAGATGCTGTATAAGCAACCCCTGCCACAGCACCACTCAATGCAGCTTTACTAGCCAAATTGATAATGACACCGTTCTTCTTCGCTCTCATGAATGGTAGAACAGCCCTAATCAGTTTCGTGGGAACAGTGAGGTTGACTGCAATGATACGATCCCATTCATCGTCCGTGACATTGTCCGCTGATGCAAGAGCATCTATTACACCAGCTATATTCGCCAGGACATCGATTTTGTCACTAGAATCTTGTTAATATTTCTAGAGTCAGCCTCACGGCTTATGCTTTGGATGCACTGGACTTGAAGGAAAGTACGCACCCAAGTTTAGCAACACAGATTCTCACAACCTCATCGCACTCTCCATCTTTCCTCAAATCTCCTTGGTGAAAATGGAACTTTCCAGTCCACAGGTTAGTAATTTAATATTCTCTTTCCCGCAACTCCGGCTCTAAGGGAATACGACATCCTGCTTCGACTTATTCGCACTTACCATGGCTTGGTTTTCGTTTTCTAATTTTGAATAATCCATTTTACTGATATCCACTCCGAATACCATATACTGACGACTCAGAAACAACCTCGTTGTCTCGAGTCCAATTCCACTTGCGCATCCTGTCACGATGGCGACTTTCTTGAGTCCTGTTCCGTCAACCATGTTTTTTGAAGGTAAATGTAATAAATTTAAGTTGGATTAGCTCGGGAGTAATTTTTGATGATTTTTAATCGATTTATAAGATTGTCAACTCCCTGAGGTGTATGTGAAAGTGTTTTCCATACTCGTTGTGTGTTTCAGGTTGTAGAGTACGTGTCTGAATACCGGGGCATGGTATATCCAATGACAAACAGGTTAATGCGAATTCGAGGTACCTAGTGTAGGTTCAATCGCGGAAGTCTTGTAATTCCTGGTATTAACCAATGTAACCTTTCATTGGCAATGGACACGAATGCGCTCGAGCATCAATGAATACGAATACGCTCGAGCCTGACTTGGATATGCTACCGGTGAATGGATTATTCTTGTAGGTGTGAAGAGGGTTATCTTATTATTGGTGCTACGAATCATGGGTAAAGTAGGCCCACAATCACCGTACTTGCCATATCAGGCCTAACACCGGTAGTTGTGCAACGACTACATAGTCGATTCGTCGTGTGTTCGTACGGAAAATTAAGACGGATATTCGCTCCACACTGAGTGAGGTAAGGCTAGGACAATAGGGGTTAATCATTTGTGTTAAGATCTTACATTGTGGCTGATAGCTGTGGCTCATCTACTGAAATTTGCGGCTTGCCATGAATGGTGGGCGTACGCGTGTGTACATATATATCCAGATAAACGCCAGAAGTTCCATATAAAAACTTATTCCACTTGATTACTATATTTCCTCCACAAAATCTAAAAAATTTCAACCCCATGCCACTCAAAAGTTACGAAGATTTCTCAGCCCCCTTGATCTTTTCAAACAACCTTAAAAATACTGCAGAATCCTGAGCACCTCCTATCTCATACTTCCCCTGAACAGTGAAATTCGGCACTCCGCTGATCGAATTCCTCCTCGCCGCTTCCACTTCCCTATCAACCTCTGCTCCTCCCTTATCACTCTCTAACCATTCATTAACTTCTTTCTCATCTAGTCCAGCTTTTACTGCAGCATCGCGTATCATTTCATGGCTAGTGATATCCCCCTCCTCTTCAAAGTATGATTTGAATAACGAATCCACTACTTTCGTTTGCACGGCTGGCCCCTTTGTCTTTGCCAATTCGATGATTCGATGGCTATCTCTCGTATGGCCAGTTCTTCCTCCAAACTTAAAATTGATCCCAAGTCCTTTTCCAATTTGCGCAAGTCGGTTGTCCATCATTGTGATTCTTTCTTCTCCAAAGCGAGAAGCATACCATGATCGTCTATCCACACCTATTCGTCATGATTAATCTCAGAACATCCAGTCACCAGAATATGTAGGAACTTGATATTACCTTTTTTAGGTGCGTCTGGAGCAAGATAAAATGGGAGCCACGTGATATTAAATGTATCATCGGAATCAGGGTGTCGTTGTTTGTATGCTGTGATTCCTTGCTCAAGCTTTTCCTTTCCAACGTAACACCACGGACAAACAGTGTCACTAACAACCTCAATATCGAATTTGGTCATTTTGCGTAATGTAGCTTTGAACATCAAACTGCAATGGAAGCTGGGCTGGAAACTGCACTGAATCCGGTGAATATGGCAGAGAAAGATGATGAGAAAAAGGGTGAGCAACTGAAGCTATTATATAAATCTAACATGACGGCATGTACTCCGTGGTGCACCGGAGTACATTGGCCATGATTACTATTCGAAAAATTCCGAAGATTAGAAATCATTAATTTAACCGTGGGCGGCCGGATTCATTCGGCAACCCCATTCACACCAGGCGATGGATTGATTAAGTAACGTAACGAATGAAACATGATTCGATGAATTGATAATTGATAATTGATAAATTGTCAATTGATTAATATGATTTATGGATTTACGAATGAGTCAGCACTAGAGTATATAACAAATATAAAGTGAAGAGAGAGTTCACCAGTTGTGGGATGAACAAGGAATTATTAATAGTCGGCTACTTGGAAGGCCGACTACTTCTTCAGTCGGGGAAAGTAAATGTCCCCGGAAAGCGAATTGTCCCGCTTCAATTTTATAACAGTGAATGTGAGGTTTTGAAAGCGAAAGGACAATTCGCTTTCCCCGACTACCAACTAGTCGGCCTTCTCAAAGTAGCCGACTATTATAATTATTATCCTGGGTTTCATGATTTAGCACTCATTTTACTGATTATGTATGTGTGGCTTGTGCTTGTAGTGGTGGCTGATCAGATTAAACGAATTTCTTGACTAAGCATCACCCCGATTACACATGCTTTGACAGGCTTATTAAGCTCTTTCTGATTTGCATCCACCATCAATCATGATCAACCCTCTACAATCCTGGTACAAAACCCTCCACCCTTACATCCCATCCTTCAGGGAAATGCATTCCAGGCTCATCATCCCATCCCCCAGCCATCATCGCCATGGCAAGCATCAGCCCTCCGGCATTCGGAAAATATGGAGTCGGTACACGTGATCCTCCCACTGGGTATCCCGCGTCATCAAATTGGAAGATCGGATGTAGCAAGTATTCTATTGCTTGATCTACATCGCCCAGACGCAAGGAATTCATAGCTAGCAGAGCAAAATCCCAACCGTAGGAATCTTCAAACTTCCAGAGCGAGCGAATTTTGGAGGCGGTGTTGCTAATGATGGTTAAATTGAGTGGAGGAGAGCTAGAGGGTGGGAGCCAGCCGTAAATACCGGCCATTGCCGGGTGCTTTAGTTTGATAAAGGTTAGTGATTTCGAATTCGGGTGTGGTAACTATTCGACTGCGGAGTCACTTACGTCGGACAGAGTTTTGCTGTCTGTCCACATATTGGGGATGCCCTCATACACGGCGTACGTGTCATTCACGATAGGCAGAGGAGCAAGATTTTCTCGCACACTCTTCCAATTCTCAGGGATTGACTGTCCCTGGCGCTCTTTCCAGCTCATAGCTACATCAAGACCAAACCTCCAATATGCCAATTCGAAAGTTGAGTTGATCGTCGCGTTCGGGTTCGTATTCTCGGAGACGGGATACATTGGGGGACCTAAGTCATAGACTCCAGTAGTGCCATTATACCACGCAAAAGATGCCATAAAGTCAGCCGTCGCCGACAATACCTCGTCCCATCTTCCAAGTGTTGTTTCATTGGGGAATGATCGGTATTCAATCTCGGCAATGTACATGGGATGCGGTTGCTGCCAAATCAGAAGAGAGTTGATTTCTCCAGGAGCACTACGACCAGTGGGATCAGTCATTTTGCCCCAGCGGGCGCCCTGGTATCCCTGAAGCTTGGCTCTATCGCGCGAGGATTCGAGGAACTCCTCGTACATCCCAGGCATACTTCGCCACAGAAGATCAAAATGATTCCATCGAGCGAAATGCATAAGATGCCAAAACACCATCTCAAGCTGTTTGAAATTGTTTTAGCTATTGTCTTGCATCAAACCACGTTCACCACGGAAAACGTGATAAAGTGGAATGGGGATTACGAACGTGAAATTTCCCGTACCACCCATTATTCACAAGACCAGATTCTGACACGATCAGTAAATCATTGAGAAGATAGTTTTCAGAAGTCGTCCAAGTGACATACCTTGTGGAGGAAATTCACCGGCCGAATTAATCGCTAAAAGATATTGAGATAATATAATTCTTCGCTGAAGTTCAGTGGCATTCATAGAATCAACCGGACTTAAATCAATGAATGCCCCGGAATCCCAATAAGACTGCCACCACGACTTGGAGTTTTCAGCAAGCTCAGCCACGGAAGGCACACTCATGTTTCCAGCTTTGCTACAATTGTCATTGTCTGAGAATGTCCCTGTCATTCCCAAGCTGGTCGAGCCCGGCGTCGTGAAGAAGTACCGATGTGTGCCCTCCTTGGGTCCCGAAATCTGTCCTGACCCTT
This sequence comes from Sclerotinia sclerotiorum 1980 UF-70, assembly GCF_000146945.2. Lineage (NCBI taxonomy): Eukaryota > Fungi > Ascomycota > Leotiomycetes > Helotiales > Sclerotiniaceae > Sclerotinia > Sclerotinia sclerotiorum. The sequence continues at coordinate 66,059 of NW_001820818.1, read as the reverse complement.
CCCATCTTGCTGTGAAACAGTAGCTGGTGTCGTCTAGAGTATGTTTTATAATGGCCTTGCTATCCACAACCTCAAGATACGTAGAGTGTTTACTACTGGCGTTCCATATACCCACAAATGGTGCATCAAATTTGTTCACATCCGAGTAGGGAAAATCGAAAAACAAACCCAAGGAGCCAGAACTAAGCAGCTCGGACTCAACATTAATGATGGCCGTGTCAGAATCGGGTGCCACTGATACCTCAACATGGACTTGGCTGCCATTGTACACAAATGTTGAAGTGATCACCCCGCTCCATAGGTCAAGAACTTGACTCTTCCTCTCCAAGTCACCCTCAGTAACATTAGCGTTAGCAAACCAGAAACCGATATTACCCAGATTTAACCGTTGAGGATTTTGGACCAGCCAGTTTGAGATATCAGCCTCTGCGGGATTCGCCTGGTCATAATTCACAAGTCGTCCATGAGTCCACCAGTCTACGCCTGTAAAGTCTTCATCTTGTCAACGAACAATCTTTGCTCCATATATATCAATCTATTCTTACCTTCGACAGATGTCTGATTCGGAGTGATTGGTAAGCTGAAATTATGCCAGCCCCATGTCGACATGGTTGCAAAGGGCTTAAAAGTCTGAAGACCAGTCACATCCACACCAAAGGCAAAATTCCCATTGCCAACCTGTAAAGGCGTGGTTCCCGAACTAACATTCCGGTAAACATTGTAGGCCTGAACGATTTTCTGTCGTTGTATAGAAGAAGCATTGACATTGAGGAGCCAAAGAAAAGATATGCAGGACGATAAGATAACTGATATATGCATGGTAATCTGTTTAACATCTGGATTGATAAAATTTGTCGATACATTGCTCTATTATGGATATCGACTGCTTCTTCTAGAAATATAGAATTACCCCATATTTTCACTACCGACATGCATCACTGTGCATGTACTTAACATTGTCCCGAGCCCTAGTTCTTCCACCACTCAAATCATCCTAGGTGTGTAGGTTAATCCTTGCAAGTGATAGATATGACGAAGTTAAAGCATGCATGCAACCCTTGAGTCCCACATGGCAATCAGAAAAACTTACTACTCGAGCACAAATGACGTTTAAAATGTGTGAGAATGATCATCCGGGCATTAGAAACCAGGACTACCTTATATTCCTTAGATTCCTCTCCCCTTAAACAATACCATCAACCCAATTCGAAAACCAACAAAAAATCTCCACTCTGGAAGTAATTCCTAGTTCCTGGTTCTTTCTTCTCCATCCCAAAAAGTATGAGGAGAGCTGCTCCCAAAACAAAAAAAAAGGATGGACGTTCGATACACGATACCAGCAATCTCCAGATCTTTGGTGGCAAGGAGATAATGAAACATGTCTTTTCCAGATTTTTCGTTGTCAGTTATTTTTCTTTCAGCTGTTGCTCTTGCTCAGTGCTCAAAAATCTACTGCGTATAAATTCATAAGATTACAATATAAGATTTAACTGAACGAGGTCAACATCAAAGTCAGAATCACTCTGAAAAACCAACCATTTGAGTAATAACCCTCGATAGCTAAAACCATTCTCATGATATCCTTGTAAATCAACGTCACTTGATAAGATCAAAGAAAAGCGAAAGCAGGATCCTGACACCCAGGTTCAGACCCGAGGATAAGCATTCCGCTTGCTTCGTGAGAAGCAAAGTCAGAATGCGTCCAGGGAGCTCAACTCTCAACTTTCACAGTAAGAAACGATTCCACACACCACTATCCATGTCTATCTAGCATCTACCACTCAAACGCCGGGTCATGCTTCTTCCAATAATCTTTCTTGTTCTTAGCATTCTCTTCTGCTTGTCGATGTCTTTCTGCCAAGTCTCCCCATCCCTCCTTCTTGACAGTGTATTTTACAGTTTCATCTTCATGTCTACCTGCTACATCTGCAACACTAGAAGTAATGTCGTTCACAACCTTGCCGTAGTTATCTGCGTCCCGGATTTTGCAACGAACTCCTTGAGACTCGCAATGTTGTGTAAGGGCTGTGTATGTTCCGAAACCTCTCTATCAAATAGTTAGTAACTGCTAGCCTAAAGTAGTCCTATACGAAGTTCGTGCCATGCCACTTTAAGCTTTGCGAACAGCATCTGACAAAACATAGAAATGGTTATTGGAGCAGACCTGGAAAACGATGCAGCAATTTCGACGAATCTTTAGCGAGATGATTTGGGAGGTGTATAATGGAGTGTTCGGAAATTAAGAATTGAAGTTACATCGACAGGTAATGTAAACGACAACACAAACTTAGATCGGGAAATATTTAATGAAAGAGCGTTTTGTGCTTACATAGCAGTTAGGACAGACGAGTCTATTATCTCCGGCATGTGCAGCAGAAAGTAAATGCTGGATAAAGCCTGATTCAGTATCGAAGCTCTTTCTTTGAAAATTGTTAGAGACAGGTTAAAATTGAGCAATCGACACAACTTACTTGCACAATCGGTGAGGGCACTTATATTTTCGAGTGAAAGTAACCCAATACCTTTGAGCTCGGAATGAAGGGTCTTTAGGATCGTATGGTGCATATTCTTTCTCGGGTAGAGGGTTAACAAGAGGACGCATGCGGAGAGGTGGAAGTCCACCTGTACGAGTGGCTACATCCGTGACTACAGGAGCTTCTGTGGGTGGTTGAGGAATAGGTTTTCGGGCGTTGGAAATGATATGCTTAGTATCCCAGATGGAGGTGAGACTTGGGCCCTCAAATGGTGCATCCATGAAGTTCGGAGCTTTCATGCCGGCATCCTTAAAATTACTTGCACTTGGCAATGGTGGAAAGTTACTTTCTTTCATAGAAGGTGCAATTGCTATTGGAAATCCGCCCTCGACATACTCGTACTTGACCTCTTCAGCGGGCTTTGGGTCTGGTTTAGCTATCTTCTTCACAAATGTTCCCCATGGTATACTCATTGCTTTGTCGACCTCTCCCAGAAAGATCAAATCCTCCTCGGGTTGCAATTCCATGACGGGCTCAGGTACACTGTTTGAGGCTACGCCGTTTAGTTGATTGATCGGTCCATCTTCTTCCAAGACTAGATCGTTGTAAGTTTAGCTTAAAAGAAAGGGACAGAATATTACTTGTGGTTTCCCATCCTCCGAACTCAAAGTTTGTAGATGTTTTATCCTCGAAAGTAAGTGGCAGCGTTTTCCAGGTGGATGGCGGCAGCTTGATATCCCTGGGGTTTGCAGGAATATCTTGAGAATCCAAAAAGCTGATACCAGTTCTTAGCCCAGCGTTTTCATCAATATTCTTCAAACCAGCCTTGAATTTGGCACGCAATTCTTGTTTTTGCCGCGTACGGGCCGCTAGATTTCCTCTCTCTTCATTGACTGGGCGACAGCTATCGAGTTCGAGGTGAGCAATCAGAGATCCTAAACGAATGAATCGTTTGCCACAGCCTAGGCATGAAAGGTCTTGTTCTTTTGGGTGCATCTGGAGTTGCCCAAGTTGTTAGTCAATCACGGGGTGTCTGGAATTAAACCGAATTGACTTGCCAAGGCTCGATGACGCTTAAGACCTTCATCTGTATGAAAATCTGTGCTGCAGATATCACAACAAATATGATCTCTGCTGGTCACCTTATGATTGTGGAAGGCATTCCATTCCTTGAATGTAATATTGCAGCTCTTGCAGGAAACCTTGGTATCAATTCCACTGTCGACTTCTTTAGCAGCCATATTGGCGAAAGGTTAAAAGCTTGTGAGTTACGGTAGTTTGATTATTGTAGTTGTTGGTGACGATGGTTGAGAGGTGTAAGCTGCGACTTTGTTTTTGAATAACCCAAAAACCCAATCTATGCAAGCCTTGAGTTGTTTTTGAGACACCAAATACAAAAGTGAAAGAAAAGATAGATTTGCCGTAAGATGAAGTCTCACCTTTTAAACACTTGTCAAAATAGTGAGGATAAAGGAAAAGGGGAAAAATGTATGACGAAATGTATCAAGTACGGAAAATCGAGAGGTGACAGAATATGAGATGAGGTGGGGGAAAGTTGTTGAAGAGAGGAAGGAGTGGGAAGGAAGTCAATAAAGGTTTTGGATTTGGTCGCATATCGGATAGTAACAGATTAAGCAAATAGGGAAAGAGTACAACAATGGTACAGCTGCAACTAAAACATAAAACTAAACCAACCGTAAAGGCAATAAGAGTAATTTAATATTTAATAAACAAGTCAGAGTAAGAGAAGATTGGAACATTAAGGAGTCAAAACGTATATCAAAGTGAATAGAATGATTGATCGTGTATTAGGTCAGGTAAATAGATGAATAGGCAATTATTGTTTTATTTACCTATAATCCCCGTCAGATTTCTCTAATTTTTTTAGATAGGTAGGTACTTACTTGCATACCGTCAGTGAAACTTATTCTTCCACTTTGATGGATTTACAATGTAGGACTACAATTCTTCTTGTTGACCATAGTTGCATTAAGGACCTGCAAAGGCATACCCAGAGGAGTGACAACACAAATATCAGCTATACTCTTGGTTTTTCATGGCCATCTAGGACAGCTGTTGGCATGCCAAAGCATTCAAAAGAACCAGGATAGAATACTTGGTCTGCAAAAGACGTTTCCTTCATAGACACCTTCGTCAATACCGAAAATTACAGACCATGACACAACAATGAGGAGAAAGGACAATACTATAGTCGCAGATAGCCATTATGCTCCTGGTACCCACAAAGCAAGATCTTATATCAAGCCCAAGATGGTTTTAATAGCCACTCTATCAATGCGGTTGCATCGCCATTTCGAGGAACATATTAATAACCAGATACTTCACATCTTCAAGGCAGCATCTACGCTTGGAGATGGCAAGCAACCGTATGAGCTGGGCCAAGCTATATGAATTTGAAACCGCCAGAAAAGGCCGCACAGATATCGCGAGTCACCTTGTAAAGAGAGCGGTCACAAAATCTTAGGATGAATTGATGAAGCGATAGTCTGTATATTTGCTTCGTCTGCCAGAATTCGGAATTTCCAGGGGAGTTTGAAGATATTCCGCAAGTCACAAACTTAAATGCTTGAGGATGTCAAGACTTCATGATGACAGGACGTGACTTATACGTAGAAGGTGGATACTATATACTTGATACTGCTTAGTACCCAATATTACTGTTGCAACGTTGCACATAAGTCCTATATCTTAGAGTATGAATGACTACCAGCTACGTATACCAGTATTCTAGTCGCCAGTCGTAGAAGGCATAAGTTTCGATTTCTCGTTTATATTAGCTGGTGATATTGGATTGTTCATTGTGAAGTAAATGACACAGAGCCTTGAGATTTGAGATTCTATACCTCTTTGGGTGAAGATTTTCGTACATCTCTTCTCTGTCAAAAAATCCAGTGTCAGTACTCAGAGTGCATTGGATGAGAATGCGCAAATTGATGATATCAATGTGATGACTGATGTTAGTGAAAGTTTAGAACACAACCCCTATGTTTTGTCATCTTTGTTCTCGGAAGCCCGGGGTACGGAGGCCGAATTGCTCATGTCATCAGTGAAGCAACTCAGCCTCTATGGAAAGGAACACAACTGTTATTTCAACAATTCCTCAAATAATGCCAACAACCAAGTCATGTTCCTTTAATAAATCTGATGGCTACCCTATCGCCACCGAGTCCCCCTAGATCCCCCGGCCCTACAAGAATGTCTCGAAAATGGGCTAGAAAGTGCGAACGCTATTGCTGCATTGGCGCAACTTACTTTCCCCTGGTGTTTGTGTATAGTATCACAACTTGGGCCGTCTGGGTAGAAACTACAATTGGCTTTCTAGCAGATGGCAGCAAATCCAGTTGGATCGGTAGGATTCATCGTCGCATATCTGATGTGGAGAAGCTAATAAATCATAGGCAAAGGAACGTCATTTTTAGGAATCGTTATATACATCCTCCTTAACTGGTCATATACCACTGCCGTTTTTACGAGCCCGGGGACGACTACAGCCGCGAATCATGGATATAGCGCCCTCCCGACACACAACCCTGTTGCGACAAACTTTACGGTGAAAGCGAACGGGGAATTGCGCTATTGTAAGAAGTGTCGAGCAAGGAAGCCAGATCGATCTCATCATTGCTCGACATGCGGGATTTGTGTATTGAAGATGGATCATCATTGCCCATGGCTGGCTACCTGTGTCGGACTGCGAAATTACAAAGCTTTCCTCTTGTTCCTGATATATACAACATTATTCTGTTTTCTCTGTTTCGCAGTATCAGGTTCTTGGGTTTGGAGGGAGATTTTGAGTGATGGAGAATATACAGACTCGTTGTTACCCGTAAATTACGTTATGCTAGTCGTGGTGTCTGGAATTATAGGATTGGTATTGGCAGGTTTCACAGGATGGCATATCTTGCTGTCATCCCGCGGTCAAACGACAATTGAGTGCCTCGAGAAGACAAGATACTTATCCCCGCTAAAAAAGTCGATTCGAGGTCAACACATCCCTGAAGATCAGAGTCATGGAACATACGAACAGTTAGAGAGAGCCAGAGCAAGAAATCGATATGAGGAATATCTTGACGAACAAGATTCGGAAAAGTTGCCTAGTGCATTTGATCTTGGGTGGAGAAAAAACTTCAAGCACTTATTTGGCTCCAGGGCATTGTTATGGGCTCTTCCAATACCTACTACCACTGGAGATGGATGGAGTTGGGAAGCAAGTCCGAAATGGCTTGAAGCCAGAGAAAAACTCGCTCGAGAACGAGAGGAACAAAGAAGCAGAGAAAGAGCAGCTGGCTGGGGCGAACCAACATCTCCCATAGTGCCAAGGTCAGAAGGAGCTGGCAGACATTATGTTTCCTACCCTACTCAACCCAATCGAACAAATCGTCTTCAATCTAAAGCAGACCGAATCTTGGGACGCGGTCCGAATCAATATGTGGATGAAGCAGACTCGAACGCCGTCTCCATGCAAACCTTGCAACCAAGAGACAGCGACGAAGACCATTACGAGATTAGTAGTGATGAGGATGAAGCCGAGAGACGAATCCTCGACCAAAAAGCTGCCGGTGGGTGGCCCCAAAGAGTTGGGGTTGTTACGAATACATTACTAGGAAATACGATAGCACGACAAAAAGACGACGCGAAAGGATGGGATGGACATGGGCATGATGATGATGTAGATTAGATTCGAAGATTTACACTATTTATTTTCGTCACTAGGGTTAGGGGTTTAAAATCTCATTCTTTGTATGATACAAGTTGAGGTTTGGATACGAATGGTGTTAGTGGATGGATACGAAACATCGGAAAATACTATGTTACGATATCTCATCATCCTCATAATAACTACTCTATTTCTTACATGCCGATCATTGCAAGTAGTCTCCTATGATTGAATTCGTATTATTGAAGCACACGCGACTTGTTTTGATCATAACTCTTTAATTGCCTATCTACTATTTCTAATTTTCAAGATATCAATTACCTTCGAATATTGAATCTTTATTGTATACATCAATTTTAGACAATAAATTTCTATCGTATCAAGGACTTATGAATACTAAGTTTTTATTTTATGTATGAATTTTTCTATATACACGGTTTAAATTTTATTGGAGAGATTAAAACTTTCGTTCTATATCTGATATCTATTTGTGACAATTTTGAGTATAAAATTTGTTAAATCATTCAGATTTTAGCTCGAAAGATTTCATATACTAGTCTTTACATATTATGAATATCTCATCCTTTGATTGCCGCATCTATCATTCTTGTCAAGCCGCAAAGGGATACATACCAATATCGCAATCCACAGATTATTTTGCCGTGCTACAATCTGGCTCGTTGAGTAAGATATACTCAACATTCCTGCTCGTCCGATAATAGAAAACAGCGATATGATCTTACATATTGCGATGATACTGAACTTTACTATGGTGAATAGCATCGTATATTCTGTTCTAATCAAATGTTGTCTTGCAAACAGCTTATATATTCGTCCCAGTCTTCATGTCATACGTCCTCGTATCTTATAGACTTAAACTTTCTTCTAACTGCTTAGATTCCAATACACCATGATATTGAAAGGGGATCCAGTCAATTTCAAGAAAATCAATTTAGATGAGAGGAAGTATGTTACATTCGGTTGGGGTGGGGAGTAGGAGACCGACGTCATACTCAAACAGCTATCAAACTTTTGAATTGGCAGTTAGCAAATAAATGATGTTGATGGCCTAGAGTCTACAGAGTTAACCCTAACCCTGTATTTCAAAAGAGCCAACTGCAAATTCTCTTGGAGCTCCCCTCCGCCGATCATTACGTGGTCCCATGCATGTAGTCATCGTGCGTTGGAGGCGCAGGCGGAAATCGAGGATGGGCTATGCAGTCTGCCTTATGGTGAGTTTCATTCAAATGATCGGATATCTTCGAACTAACTTTTCACGGCTCATAGTCTCGTTTGTAGCAGCAAAGGTGGTGGGTGTAGCAGACCCCTTTTGGAAAACCATCTAATCGTTGGGATTTTTTGAAGCTCTCCTGATTCCTAGGGAACTTTTTCATATTTCATGCAGGTATTAATGCATTTTCACGGCACAGGTCCAGTAATTGCTTTCTCACACTCTGGAAGGATGAATGTAGTAGATGGTAGGATCAAGCTTCGTAACAAATTGATACATATCGGACCGTCTCTCCAAGTGCCATCGCTCTAATTGTGTTGTTATAGATTTGACTTATGTATGGCGCCAGGATGGCTTGAGAAATATCTACTCGGTACTGATAGCACAAGAGGTGGAGTTTTTATTTGTCTTACTGTTCTACTGCATACATTGAAACACGCTGTCTACCCAGCCGGCGTAGGTTGGGTTAATCTTGCGAACAAGGGACATGTGACGGTCTTACAATTCTATAGCAGAAGAAAAGAACTGCATTAAAGTTAAAAGTGCTAAAAGTTTGGTTCGCAATTATTTGCAATATAGCCGATGGTATCTATTCAATATATGAATGCAAATCGAATTTTCATAATTTATCGTGAATGGATCAAGTGAATTCGGTATAGTGACACTATTAACGCTGCGCCAATTCTCACAATTTCACAATCTAAGCAAGGAGAAAAAGAACTTCTCTTCCCCAGCTTTTCCGCTCTGAATCCAACACACCATCCTAGGTGACCATATTTTCGTATCATCGAGATAACAGAAATACCTAGCACCTTTGCTCTTGTTGCCACGGCGTGATTACTATCTATGGCTCTCTCTATGCGCTTCTTCATTACACCCAAGAAGCGAGTGAGCCTCTACTATCTCAAATTCTCTTCCATTTATTGCCACCGTGATTCAACTCACGAGAGAACAAGCTAAGTCCTACATCGAGTTAAGGTAAGTTCATGTGTTTCACGTTAGGTTTGAGGTTGGACGATTAGAATAAGTTTTTTGAAACCATTCTTAATCTGCAACTACACGAACAAGTACGGTTTACCCATCTACACTCTTCGCCTACCAGGAGCAATATTATATGTTGTCGATTCCTTGGCATTATTCTCTGCCGTACAGCGGCAATACCAGGACTTAGTGTTTTCACCTTTAGAAGCCATGCGAGCCATGGGTGTTTGCGTGTCAAGCAAAACTACGAATTATATCCTAAATACAAACATCAATGGTGATGAGAGCGATTGGGGATACTCCATGGCTTTTTGCAAAGCTATCCACAAACCGCCTGCAGCGCGACCTGAACTTGATGCCATGAATCGTGTCATGGCCCGAAAAATTGCTGCTTCAGTCAATGGAATTAAAGGAAAACGACCTATGCTGCTCTTCGACTTTATCAAGCGAGAAATTGCAATGGCTACTACTAGTCAGTCTATCGACCTCAAAATCCATTCAAAGATTCCGTTTACGCAGAGGGTTTCTGGTAAGGATGAGCCTGATAATACTGAGACAGAATGCAATGAGATGCAATGGGCGATAGTGCCTGAGATTTGAAAATATCCCGCTACTCGTAGCAGCGGTCACAATGAGAAACTTCTTATAAGGAATGAAGTTATGCTAGTCCTGAGTAGCGATGCTCCCTTATGAGCTTGAAAGTAAACAGCTAAAAAATACACACCCACTGGAGCAGTATTGATGATTTAAGTCAACATAGAAGCTTGCGACTGAGGCTCGATTCGAAGATACGAGGGGGATCGAAACTTCTTTGCAAAAATTGGGGGGCTTCCATTCATGGAGGTGAAAAACTGTCCACCCTAATATTCCAAAAGCAATTGGAATGATCACTCGCTAGGAGAACCAGGAGTATGCTGTCCCACCAAATATAAAGCCAATCAGCAACGAGCATAGGGAGGTGATACAAAGGTTTCCCACCCAATCGACTCGCAGAAATGCTCGCGTCCACGTAGGATCTTTGTAATGATGAAGACGAAGAAATATGACCATAATGATCATGGCGAAGCTTGCAAAAGATTTAAACAAAAAATTCACTTACAAGTTACTCCGGCAAGAGCTGCTCCCACGACCGGCCCTAGATAGCTGTTAGGGAGGTTGAAGATATGGCAATGTCTAAGTACTTTCTTCTTACTTTTAGCGGGGCATTGTCGCATATTATAAGCTCAACAAGCATCATGACACATTCAGACCCTAATCCTCGAACCGTGCGATCAGCCATGATCATAGCGGAGGGATTCGAACCAGCTCCAATCCACAGCATGTGCCCGGCAGGGATCCCGAATTGGTCGCGAGAACGTAGAGGAAAAGTTTTGCAAACCATACAGTCAAATCCACAATCAACATTGAATATTCTCTCTCAAGTCCCAATTAATTGATACAATCGTTGGAGATCTTGTCGATTGGTTTCTTTATGAACAAAGCAATATTCTTGAAACCTAGAAATAAAATGGAATTCAATAATCGAACCAGATAAGTTCTGCCGTAGCTCGATAAAGTTTTATTCAGGATTAAAGCAGAAAATGTTATCCAAAGGACTATTCCAAAAACCACGGATATTTGGTCCATCAACCGTACGCATAATATTGTACCACTTAGAATCTAGTGAGACTGTAAAGATGAGATAGAGAGAGAGGATGGTTTGATTTCAGAACCGTTCGGGAGCGTTGCTATAATTAATTCTTCATCAGCCTTTTCCTAGAATCGATAGGATCAATATATAGGTCGATACCTGATGAAGTCATTGAATGTTGAATACTATAGAAAACAGAACGGATAAACACTTACTGCACTTGTATTTATACATAGTCGATTTGTTAATTCGTTCTTATTAGATGAAACAAATTTAGTTAAATTCTGTATCAGAGTAGGAAAGAATATGTGTGTACTGCTAGTGAGCTCTAGCCTTAGCAGGTGGCGGACTTGAATCATGATGTTTCGACTAGATTTTGAAGCAAAGAAGCTAAAAACTGATTTTGAGTCTTGACAGGAGTTACATTCGGTCTAACCATTGCAGCAGAACTCCAAGGGTTTTTTATTACGATACAAGGCCATTTGCGTTTGGACGTACAGGAATCATTGCACCGTGGTTGAGAAGCATATACTGCTTTGGAAAGAACTGACGACACAATTCGGAATGATATCTAAAAAGGTTGCAAAGGACCAAGTAAAGTAAGTACGCGGAACCAGACCCAGACCTAAGAGCATTCAAGGAACAAAGTAGGGCGGGGTACGGAGTAACAGGCACTAAATTATGTGGTAATAACCTACAGTAGACTAGTCATCCGAGAAGGGCTAAGGAAATGGAGGATCATATGCCGCAATACCTTCCATTATGTCACCGTGTATTAATTTTATGCTAAAATGCCTGTCCCGACCAGATAATTAGAAGTTTGTTCATCTCCAAATAGAATTAGATTTTTTAACTTTATATATCTATACACAAAGTATATACCGGTATAAGTTTAACCCCTTTCTCAAAAGCCGAGGGCATCACGTAATCAACATCCGAGGCCACGTTATCGCATCACTCTATAATTGTTATCTCAATGATCACTTCCATCATTACACCACAGAGATCACCAATGAATGGGTAACCAGTAATTATCAACCACAAACCATTATTCGCATTGCAAATCACAATTCTTCATATACTTATAGGAAATTCACAGGAACGGACCGCTTCAAGGCAGTCTTCCTGGCCAAGAAGTGAACTCGATTCCTCTCCAGTCAGGTAAATCTTTAATCATGGCGCCCGGTTTCAACACCAAGTCTCCCACTATGAAGCGCATCAGTAGGTCATTCTACATTCCACAACATTTCTTCGCATTAATGATTCAATAATATAGTGAAAGAAGCCGCGGAACTCTCACAACATCCATCTCCAGACTACACAGCTTCTCCGGCCTCAGATACCGATCTATTTGATTGGCACTTTACACTACGTGGCCCTCCATCCTCGTCTTTCGCCGACGGCATTTATCACGGACGCATCGTTTTACCACCACAGTATCCCCTCCGGCCCCCGTCATTTCGATTTCTTACGCCCAGTGGAAGGTTTGAGGTGAATCGCGAGATCTGCTTAAGTATAAGTGGGCACCATGAGGAAACATGGCAACCTGCGTGGGGAATACGAACCGCATTAGTAGCCCTCAGATCTTTTATGGAGACGAGCCCTTCAGGACAATTAGGAGGCGTCGATGCGAGCGACAGTGTTCGAAGGAGAATAGCCGGGGAGAGTAGAGGATGGAAGTGCGGGGTCTGTGGTGGAAGGAGCTGCGAGGAGATTTTAGGAGAGGCAGAACAACTTGCGAAAGAACTCGAGGGCGAAGGAACCAGTTCTAAGAGAGAGGAAGAGACTGTTCCACCTGAGATGCAAATAGGGTTTAAGCAGGAGACGAAAGAAGAAATGGAATCAAATCAGAATATAGATAAAGAGAACAGTAAACCTGCGGAGAAGACGCCATCGGCACAGGTTGAAAGCGAATATCCACCTGCGAGACCAGCACAAACGGTACCTCAGCCTACAGCTACGATACCGCTCCCTCAGCCTACAGCTACGATACCGCTCCCTCAACATACCCAATTCCAAGCCCAACCTCGAAGACAAATAGCACAAGCCCATGTTCAGTCAAATGATGGTGTACCCGTATGGGTCGATCGAGCTATCGCGGGGGTAGTTTTATGTTTAGTGGTCATGGTTCTGAAGATGCTAATGGGGAAGTGATAGGGTTCACGGTCACAGGTGTTATGGTGCAGACTTCATTTGGAAAATTTATCAGTGGGCAGGATGGTAAGGCGTTATGGCGGAGCATGTACGGACCTACTAGGCCCTTTCTGAAGATTGATACCATCACACAGCAAATATAATTCACTTTTTCATATGGCCTAGCCGGCATCTTTTAGGTTAAAGCAAGAATGTTATCACGTATATTGCGGACATGTTAACACATGACCATTGTTATACAAAATGCAGATTTCATATTTCTGATAGTTGGAGTTGGTGTAGGATTTCCTTCAAAGTTCAGAAATTCCATACTTGAAATTCCCAGATCTGTTTGAACAGCCGAGATCCCTTTTGTAAAGCCATCGGACTCGAAGTTCAAATATTTCTCAGAATCTCTTAAAGTGATCTGACCCCTTTCGCTGCTGCTTGAGAATGCAGACCTTCAAATACTCCATTTCCTCCAAACAACGCATTTCACCTACTTAACTCCCGGTATTGAGATGTACCCGTATACTAGAATGCTTCAAATTTTTTGGAATGTCTCCTCAATCGAGAGCAATACCAAAGCCGCTGTTGATGAGCCTCAATTTATTCAAAAAAGTTAGGTACATCTGTTTATCTGCTGTATTTACTTAGAGTGTTGGCGCTTTGCTCTGCAACAAACAAAGAATACACACTTTCTTGGGTCATTTTGTTTTCTAGTGAGCGAACTTCTCTTCTAGCCAACCAACCCCTCGGCCTGATCACAGGACTCAGAGAAACTCATATCTTGCTAGCCATTATAGGGAAGCTCTGTGTCAAAGACAAAAAGGCACAAAGCCAAGTGTAAGTACTATGCATCAAAGAGGAAAAGAATTTTAGGAATGTATCAAAAGGACTTGGAGGTCGCATTCTACCAACAAGGACTTCTTTAGCACAACTGCGATTGTTGCTTAAAATCCTATAGCTTTCAAAGTATGAAGAATTTTTAAATTGGAGTTATGCTACTCTGATCAAGTCTCTATCAGAATCATAGCAAGTCCATTTCGATATGGCAAGCTTTAACTTGGCCGAATTTTTGGGCGGATCGCGCCCTCCACCCAGAGATGAGGGGAGAGATCCAGCTGATACTCCCACGCCTGGGAATAGTCCAGATCGCACATCATCAGCCCAGAACGATGAAACCTTGCCCATCCCGCCCCCAAGGCTACGTGGCGGCTTTCAAGGAAACAGCGTTCGGGAACAATTGTCCATATCGTATGCATGGCTCTCTAAATCGGTTTTATATTATATCCCATTTGTTTTATTCTTGATTGGCTTCCCTTGCCTAGTGATATACGTTGTCTACACCCGGCTTTCCCTTGGAGATGACGACAAGATCAATTCGGGAATTTTGATCAATTTGTGGAAGGCATCTCTCGGTAGATGGGGTGTATCCTGTGGACTCATTAAGATTTTGTTTTGGGAGTCGGTAAATATCGTCGTCAAGGCCGCTAGTTGGTTTGGAATCTCACCTGCATGGTATCATTCAGTGAAAACCGCAGTCACTAGTTTTGTTAGTTCATGGTTTGTGGCCTTCACTGGCTGGTACAACTCGGCATCTGCTGTTGTCACAACGTCAATGGAATATCTGTCTGGCTTGAAGGATACTACCATGGAACATATCAAACCCTCAAGATTATTCCATCCTGCCAAATGGAGGCAAATAATTAGCTTCTCCAAATATTTTCTCGCCTTTAGCATGTCAACATGCATCGTCATCGTAACTTCAAGGATGTGGGATCCATTCGGCCTTCTTGTTATTTCCCCCCTGATGGTAAAATTGGGTCCTATAAAACGTGCGTGTACGTATATTATTGGCTGCGTGAAAGTTTTATTGCCGATATTTAATATATATAAAATATCTTGAAAGAGGGTTAAAAACATTTTATTTATCTCGAAGACCTACCCTTTGCTGATGAAATGGCTTGCGAAAACTGGTGGTGATACGTCATTTTCGATAATACCAGAACCAGAACCTGGACAGTACGAGCTTCCGGCAGGTTTCCGAGTGAGCACGGAGTTAGGAGAGAGATTTTCAAAGTCAACACTCGGAGAAGTGTTGATGGGGTCACAGCTTGGAGATGCAATCAAGAATTCAAGGCTCTCGGAAACGGTGGCATCATCAGAGCTTAGAAGCGCTGGCAGGGTCAGTAGCTGGAGGGAAATTAGCAGCATTGAACTTCGGACAATCGTCAGCAGGATCTGAGCTCCTCGGTGAATCATTATCAGGATCTATACTTGGAGATATATTATTAGTATCTGATACTCAAAAAAGGATAGCCATTTCACGGCTCGGAAGAGCGTTAGCAAAATCGGAACACGCAGCAACATTGGCAGGATTTGAACCCGTGGAAACATTAACGGAGTCAGAACTCGCGAGTAGAATAACAGAACAACTAGATACTCAGTTAGGCTTGATAACTCACCTCAGAGATCTCTCGGAGACATTGTGGGGGCCATGGCAAGTTGACAACACTATTAAAGGATTATTTGGATCACATCTTGGAGAAGTGTTAACAAAATTCGAACTCGGAGAGACGCTAGAAGGATCAAAACTCGGACAAATTCTAACAGGAACAGCACGTGGTACGCCAGAGCGTCTCAAACCACCAAGACCAGATGGTTTTCCAGGACACATCTCACCAAGAGTAGACACTTTTCTACCGATGGTAACGAAGATAATGCCAGATTCCGTAACCTCAATAGCAGGGCTTCTTGTACCGATAGTACCCAAACTTCTGACCGTGTTTTTGGAACCATTAGTACCATTACTGGAGTTCCTGACTAGCTCACCCTCTAAAACCAAACAGACATTGAGAAATAAACCGATAATTGCTTCGGATCAAATTCCCTCAATGACAGAATCCGTTCTACCAGTGGTAACGAAAGTAGTCACTATATTTCTGCAACCAATAGCACCTGTAGTGGCTTTCTTGTCCAATTTGCTCAATACCACTAAACAACCCCCAGGCGAAAGATCCACCTCTTCCAGGCTCATTCCATCTCTAGAACTATCTTTCGATCCAGCTAAAGTTTCACTTTCCGCAACTTATATATTGCCCCCCCCTGTTTGCACTCGGATTCTATATGTCCCTGCGCCATTATCTGAATGCCTGGAGCAAAGTAATGTTTGATGCGCCCTTACCCCCCGAAGAGATCCCTCCTCCGGCGGGACAACCTCCAATCGAGGCCACAGGTAAGGCTCCGCCTCGCTCTCGGGAATCATCAGTGTGGTTCATTCCCACCGTGGACTTGCATTTCCCACCACTACTGAACAAACTACCGTCAGTAAACGTGTTGTTCGCCTATGTTCGTCGGCCCTTCTCATATATCCGTTGGCTACTCACCGAGTTTCAAGATTACCGTTTTCCCCGGCCTCCCCTGCCTCAAATACCACTAATAAGCAATATACTCGCCTATATCATTCGTCTATATGCAGTGGATATTCAACTACTTGCAGATATCAGACAACAGTTCTCAGCTCTGCACAACATCATAAACATTTATTACCTCACTGCCCTGCAAGGTATATCCGATGTAATAGCCGCGCAATACGCGCTACCTATCCGCCTTAAGGATTTGGCTACATATATCCATGACTGGTTCCTCATTTTAATAACTTACTTATATTGGGTGATGATGGGATGGGACACGGAGTTCTTCGGGAGCACTGTACACGGTCAAACAGTTCTTAGTGTTATCCGCTCTATCCGCTCTTGGACAGGTTTTCTAGCTCGACCCAGACGTCGTGGTCGTGCCGGAAAGTTGCGACGTCATCATTTCCCTGGATTTGCGCGGGGTCGCCATCGCTCCCTTCTTGATCCACAATTTGGGTATCCTTTTTGACTATTCGTATATCCAAAATACAATGTATACACTGACACTATTCAGGGTTTCCTCTTTTCCATGTGATGATTGGGTCAGTCATTGGGAGTCTTATATGTCTTACAGCAGCGGATACTCCCGATAATATCCGTGATGTTCTCCTTGATACTGGTAAATTGTCTTGGCATCGGTCGCAGGAATTGTTTAAAGGTTATGACTATGGAAAATTGTTTGAAGGTCATGACTATGGAAAATTATTGGCACTGGTGTTTTGCGCTGCTATAGTAGCGTATTTAATTACTCCTGCTCGGGGCTTGGTTATCTGAAAAGAAAATATTTGATGAATGTATTAATGTTCTGATATGCAGATAGGCAAGGGCGCAAAGAATCAGTACTTAATGTTATAAATATACATTTGAAACTATCCGGGACTTTTGATCCACATCAAAATCATGCTATCTGGTAAATATCCGTTCTGTAAAGCTCAAAGTATTTTCTCAATTGCGGACCAATCATATATCACTCAATACATATCTGGTTTGTGGGCCTAAAGTGTATGTATCTGCTTCAATTATCACGAATGTTTCTCAATAGAAGTCCACTCTATATCATTGGATGAATATTTTCTTAAAAAATATCTGCGAGGTGCTAGTCTCACAAAGTGAAAAGCACAGCTCCGTTTCCAAGCTCGAGGAAATGCCACTTCATAAGCATCAGAATCATAAACATGGCCAAGATGTATCTTTAATATGCAATGAAATAGTAAGAGCTCTGCTGTGGGTAGAATGTTTCATATTTGATGACTAGCACAGGCCAGAGAACTTACAGTTGATGAGAAGCACTAGCAGTTTCTTCGTTGAACTTTCTGCGGCTGCTGTTAATAAAAACAAATAATTCCATGAACCATTAACAGTTACCAAAATCCGCATGCTATAATATGAAATGCCTGCAGTTGTGGGCACGAGCCATCCTTCATATTGTGCTCTATTCTTCCAAGCTAGCAGCAATGAAGTCATATTCAAAGTACTCCAACACTGGTTCGAGTCAGGATCCACACAACCCAGCTAGCCTGCTTCGCACAAAACTACTCACAACCTTTACACCAAATAGCCACGAGCGTAGCGACCTAATTAATGTTCCTATGTGCCACATCTATTCGCCCACTTTTCTCGGGGGACCCGATTATCCCCACGTTTCCAAATCTTTGGCCGGACTATCCATAACACTCTGCGCAGATATACAGCCTTTCTGACTACTAAAGGATTGAGATAACTCGAAATCTTACACATTCTAGGATAAATGAAGCTTGAATACACTAATAGTCATCCAAGAACGATAAGGTCCTGGCCCATCCCGGAACTTCCAAATAGCACCACGAATCTTCATCTTGCTATTTCAACAGATTCACTGGAACCCTTGAGCCAAATAGAACATAAAGAACACATCTCTGTTGTATTTACTCGAGTATTTCTTTGGATATATAAACATCTATCAGATATTTCATTGTTGCTCTCAAGACTGAAGTTCGCGATCTCAAATCTCGCCCTAACGCTTCCGAAAGCTAGGCCGAATTAAGTTTAGCTTATCTATCAACATTTCGGAGCGCGGAGTGTAAGCTTTGAACAAAAAGTCCCAACGTGCCACTCGATTTGAAGGATTGTGAGAATACCTAGTAGCTTGTCAATTTTCCTCCATTCCTTTATATTCTCACCACCCTTCTCTCGTACTTCTTGTACTTCTTCGCTGAGGTCTTCTTTTATCACACAACTTCATCTGCAAGATGTCACGATTCCTAAGACCAGCGACTCGTTTCGCTTCTTCAGCTCGCCCTACACGAAGTGCCTTCCAGTCAGTTAACCGTCTACCGGCCATTGTGCAAGCCAGAGGATATGCACAGGAGAGTGGTGTTAAGGAATACACAGTTAGAGAAGCCTTGAACGAAGCCTTGGCGGAAGAATTGGAGTTAAATCCAAAGGTTTTCGTCCTGGGTGAGGAAGTCGCTCAATACAATGGCGCGTACAAGGTCACCAAGGGATTACTGGATCGTTTCGGTGAAAAGAGAGTAATTGACAGTCCTATCACTGAGTCGGGTTTCTGTGGATTAACTGTCGGTGCTGCATTGGCAGGTCTGCATCCTGTGGTAAGGGCTTTTCACCCCTCACTCGTTTTGGCCTGAAGGTCTATCGAGATAAGAGAAAATAATAGCTAAAACAATTTTACAGTGCGAGTTCATGACTTTCAACTTCGCTATGCAAGCCATTGATCAGATCGTCAACTCCGCCGCCAAAACTCACTACATGTCCGGTGGTATCCAACCCTGCAACATCACTTTCCGCGGACCTAACGGTTTCGCATCTGGTGTCGCTGCACAACATTCACAAGATTACTCTGCATGGTACGGAAGCATACCCGGTCTCAAGGTCGTCACTCCATGGAGTGCCGAAGATGCCAAGGGATTACTCAAGGCTGCTATCCGCGATCCCAACCCTGTCTGCGTTCTCGAGAATGAATTGTTGTACGGTCAAACTTTCCCCATGAGCGAAGCTGCCCAAAAGAATGACTTTGTTCTTCCCTTCGGAAAAGCCAAGATTGAGCGCGCTGGAAAAGATCTCACTATAGTTACTTTGTCCCGCTGTGTTGGACAATCTCTTGTCGCAGCTGAGAACCTTAAGAAGAAGTATGGCGTCGAAGTTGAAGTTATCAATCTCCGATCCATCAAGCCTTTGGATGTCGAAACTATCATGACCTCCCTCAAGAAGACTCACCGTCTCCTTGCTGTCGAGTCTGGTTTCCCAGCTTTCGGTGTCGGTGCTGAATTGCTTGCCTTGACTATGGAATTTGGTTTCGATTATCTCGATGCCCCAGCTCAAAGAATTACTGGTGCCGAAGTCCCCACACCATATGCACAGAAATTGGAAGATATGAGTTTTCCTAACGAGCAGTTGATTGAGAACTACGTCGCCAAAATGTTACGATTGTAAGACTATGAGTGTTTCTTAGTCGTTAATGAGGATGATGGGCGGGGTTTGGGAGGGGTGGATGACGTGTATTAAATAGCATACTTCCGGCAGATATACCAATAAGACCTTTCTTTTCAACCCGTACCATCCAAATTTCGGTATTGACGAATGTGCAATATTGACCCAGTGATTTGCTACATCTCCTTTCCCCAACTATCTTGTCATTTCAAATATCGCTACCATGATTATGGGATTATTAAGGTGCTCTCGGCAGATTTCCTAAGCTGGCTCCTCCTTTTACAAGCATCATTCTCGCGACTCAAAAAAAAAGCTGTTCATCAAATCCATTGTTAAAGCATGAGAAGGCAGATGCATCTGAATTTCCAGAGGCTATCATGCGGGGCGTTGGTCGACACATGTCAATTTAGAATCAGTCAAACATGAATCATCACAAAGGCATAAGGTGAAAGCGGAAATCCTGATGTGCCTATAATGGTATGGTATGTTGCTATTGGTGCAAATACCTATCCGACGCGCGCCAAACTCCCCATAAGGATTGCTCCGCTCCGCTGCATATCAAATAATAAACAAAAAAGTATCTCCTTTAAAACCGGTTCCCATTATCCTGGGTTTGTGCATATAACAAGGACGATCGTCACATTAAACACCCATAGTAAAATCATGCTCAATACCTGGCGTCACACTCGCCATGAACTAGAGCTACGTTAGCATATTCCACGGCAATAAAGGTCTAGAATGGCTTACCTTCAAAAACACGACGAGATATTGATCCACACGAATAGCAACCTCTTCCTCCTCGCTGGCAAAATCTTGATCATGCTGCAATACCTCCCACTCATCGTTTCCGTTCCCGCCTGCTTTCAAACCTTCTAGCATAGCTTTCTTATCACTAATTTTGGTCTTTTCAAAATCATCTACTAGGCCCTCCATGCCGGTATCTTTAGCTCCGGGTACCGTCTTCCCTTGTTTTTGCTTCTCTCGTCGGAGTTTCAGAGCTGCGTCTGCGCGATCAAGTAGAGTCTTCATGACACTGGCATGTTTGCAAGGGTGGATAGATGCCATCTTGATGTTGTTGCTAAAATATGGGAAATCTTCTAATGTAACGGTCTTATCTTTATAATCACCCACAATATCCTCCATCATAAGGTGTGGTGGAAGGGGTTGGGAGCTTGAGAGATACCCCGATAGGTATAGTCTAGGAGTTCGATAATAGGGCGTGTATGCGATGTAAATAGTATATGTGCGACGAGATCTGATAGATGACTTATTAATATCCGGTCGTCAAAATCTTTTCAGTATATGGGGAGATACTCACGAATTTGCATTGTCGGCTTTAGGGTCACGAATGATAGCTTCGTCATCATCGTCTTCATCCTCCATATCTGGAATATCATCCTCATCATCTTCTCTTTCGCCCATCTCACCACTTTCATCTACCGTTCTCACATCTCTGGCTCGTGCTTCTTGACTGGCGGCCAACCCTCCAGTCCTCAACCAACCATCTTCATCATCACCCGGCGAATGACCGGTACCTCTGAAGTCCTCCCCATCTCCAACAACAGTTTCGTCATGTCCTGCTTCGCCCGCAAAATCATCGTCGAGTCTACGATGGCAAGGCACGCCACGTGTAACTAGGAACTGCTTGCCAGCCGGTAAATAGCTGGCACGCTTGCTTGTTGGGGATGCATCTGCCCATGACCATGTTGGAAACTTGAAGACTAGATAATCCCCTGCTGCTACGAATTCTTCAGGTGTGATTTGTCCGTTGGTGCGAAAAGTAGAGGTATTGGATACTGGCGTAAATTCGCGAAGTCGATCGAGAGTGCTGTGGAGGAAGTTCATGATGAGCGGGGGAGGGGGGTTTCCTCTGATGCTGAGCGGGGTCTCAAGGGTAATGAAATATTGCGAATGCTTATTCTGATTGATGTATAGAATGTATCTATCGTTTGGCTCCTTTAATGCGTTAAAAACAGTTGTTCAAAAGCTTGAATGTGGGTTGGATTTTATAAGAATGTGGGTAGCTGAATGATGGGAAACGGGTTGAGTCAAGGCATAGCAAAGTAGACAGTAGTAGGGAACCAACTAGCCTTATGAGGATGCTCTTATCGATAAAGCCGATAGATAACCTTAAAGACGGTGAATCATTTAGTCCATGTGACCTGGTGACCTTGGCCGCGAACCACCGTGAATATACCTACTAGGTAGTAAACCCAGTGTGTAATTACCTCCCTATTCTCAACTTGTGAAATGTATTACATTAAGCTGAATTACAACATCCCAGTGTCATAGATTGTGGTCAATTTTTGGTTTTCAATCTTCCTTTCAACATCGAAAACAGCATCAGCGTGGTGCTCAAAAGGAAAATGGACTTTCCCATATCCGGAAGACTACTGAATCCGTGTGGTAATTACGTGAATCCACTCGGGACGTTGAATCCCATGATAACATTAAGGTCACTTCGAATATCTACAACATATTGAAGATTTGGATTACATGCCTAGGTAGGTAGTATCATCTGTACATCTTTTTTCCAGTCAACTTTCCACGTTTCCCAGGACCTCATCAGGTATTTCTTGGAGATACGTAATGTTATATGCGTATATAAAGTCAATTAATGGAAGAAACGCATATAGTGAATGATATTGCTCATTTTCTCAAAAATCTTGTATTCCAGTTTCTCCACCAACTGTTTCTCCAGTGTCTTCCTCCCCTAGCCATTCCGGTTCTTCATCCTCGAACCATCGCTCTTCAACGTCCCTATCTCCAATCTCATCCCATTCTCCACCGGCATCTACATCTTGATAATCGAATTCTTCATCCTCTCCTCTAAGAAACTTGAGTGTCATTTCGAACTTCCACCTTTCGAAGCCCTCCTCTTTGCTCTTCGGTACTTCGTCCGGATCCTCAGGTAAAACTTCACCATTTTGGCCTCTTGCATAGCTCAGATATGGAACTCCATGATCTTCTTCAATACGTCCAGCACTTCCATCTTCATCTTTAGAGGACGAATCAAGGTTGCCTTTCAACGCAGTAAGTTTAGCCTCTGATCGATACAGATCTGCTTCCAATACACCTGGTGAAAAAATTTAGTACCATCAGTAGATAAAAAGAGGTCGAGCACATTTGAGGTTCTCCTACCAGAATAGCCCTTTGCTCGTCCATCTGCTTCTCTTTCCGCAGCAGACTGAAATCTTCTAATGCATCGGTCATATAATAACGGGTCTGATTATAATTAGTTCCCATATAGATTTCTTCGATATAGCAATAATTGACCTGCAAGCTCTAGGTCAGGGGCAGTGAAATATGAAGGATGGCGATCGAGATATAATTTCCTGCGGTTCTTGACCTGAATACGAGCTACACGTTCTGCTGAGTCTCGTGTCTGTGCCTCGGGCGTATTGGGCTCTTTGTGAGGCATGACGATAGCCTGAATGTTGTGGGGATTGAGGTCTGGATGAATGGATTCTGAAGTCATGCGTAGGAAATTCAGGTGGCGAGGTCGGTTGAACTCCTCCTCATTCGTATGTCAGATTAATGTAATTATTGATACTGATATTGCCACCTAGTAGTTACTGTGAATTTTAATAATAGTTTGAAGTTACCACAATGTAAAGTTTTATTTGTGATCGACGGTATGTAGATAGATGGGTTCACCAGTTGTGAGTCTGACTGGAACGTTGGGTTGATAATTGGGGCTTGGTCAGCGTGGCAATGAAGTATTTATTAAGGTTATTATGAGTGGCCTCGGCTAGACTTCCACCAGGTACATAATTCCCTCGTTTGCATTCGTGGAGGAACAGTACGGGCTGGTGGACCTACTGTAAATACAAATACTGCTGGCAGCTGGACATACAAACTTCGTGAATCTTTAATCTACCTACATTCCAGGATACATCATCAACACGATAGCTTCATAATCTTCAATATGACTTTGACATTTCATCAAAAAGCACTTGAGCCTCCGTTCATAACCGTCGAAGGTATTCCCAATTTTCGAGATCTGGGCGGATATCCGCTCGCATCAGGGTCACATTCCGTACGTCAAGGAGTCGTCTATCGGTGTGGCGAGCCTCAAAAAGTTACGGAAAGTGGAATTGCCACCATGCGGAAATTGGGAATCACCCACATCTATGATTTAAGATCTCAGGAAGAGCTTAATAAAAATGCCGCCGCTGGTAGAGGGGGAGTGGTAGAGTGGGAGGGCTGCCAGCGGGTGTTCGCGCCTGTATTTCTGGAGCAGGATTATAGCCCGGAGAGAATTGCCATTCGATTTAGGGATTATGCCTCAAAGGGCACTGAGGTAGGATCACTTCGTCAGATCTGTGGAGAGACTATAACTAAATGGTATTTTGAAGGGTTTCACTCGCGCGTATACCGACATCTTAAACAATGCTCCAACCTCATACCGCACTATTCTTCTTCACCTTGCAAACGAGCCGACTAAACCTTTGATCGTCCATTGCACCGCTGGTAAAGATAGAACCGGTGTTCTTTGCGCGTTGATCCTCTCTCTTTGCGGAGTTGACGATGAGATTGTGGCTCGGGAGTACAGTTTGACAGAATTTGGGCTCCCGCAAGAGTGGAAGGCAGGAATTATCAAGCATTTAATGGAGCACCCAGCCATCAAAGGTGACCATGAAGGGGCAGAAAATCTAATCAGCTCCAAGTACGTGATACTCCTCCTTGAAGAAACATATGTTACTAATAAAACCTACGAGTAGAGCCGAGAACATGCTTGCAACGCTGAAGATGCTCAATGAGAAGTTCGGTGGCGCGGAAGGATACGTAATAGAGAAATGTGGTCTTACAGCTGGAGAAGTAGAAAAGATTCGTAAGAACTTAATCATAGAATCCCCGGCCATCCACGGTGTTTCGTAGAAGAATATTCCTAGAAGAATTTCTAGCACCTACTTCAAATCATGATCAGCTTCGAGTAATGTCTCGAGCCCAAGATTATGTAGTCACGTGATGTTTCGCTTAACTTTCTCTTGGAGCTTTGATCCCGAGAAGTTGTGACTTAGAATTTTCATCTGTTAGGGACCCCACGGTTTTCCTCAACCACCCTCAAATATCTTCCTTCATTCCTTCACAACCTCAATTGAGTTGCTGTTATGATGAATACTTCTTCTAGATGTCCCAATTTACTCGCATCTGGGTCAGCTTATGCAAGATCCTTTCTTAATCAAGTACCTTCGCGGTCCTTCTCGTTGACACCCCCGCAAAACGCACGAAGAGCTACCAGAGCAAGGCGGTCGCTCTTCAGGTGGCTTGGCACGCAAGGAGAGAACTTTAGAAATCCTTTGGCAAATTCAACAAATTATATGGGTGCATACAACAACGATGGTAAATTGAAGAGAGTCATAGAAGCTGCGGCGAATTCGAGGAAGGATAGTGGTCCCAAGCCCGAAAGTGAAAATGAGCCCGATGCGAATGGCAACAAGGAACTACCGCCACAAACTTCAAGAGATATGATACCCTTTCCGGGAAATCGAAAGTTCATAAGCCAGCCTGTGTTGAGTGAAGACTTGCGGGAGCTCATTTGGAGAAGAATCATGCAAGATGCTAGGTCGGTGAGAGAAGTTAGTGCCGAGCTTGGAGTTGAAATGAGTCGTGTGGGAGCAGTCGTGCGACTTAAGGAGATCGAGAAAGAATGGGAACGATTGGTATGTTATGAAAGATTTTACACACACCAGCATACTTTATGATGATTTATAAAAATCGATTAGTCTTCAAGACAACTACATGGTTACAAAATTATGCATGCGAGCCTCTCTGAAAGTTACTTACATACGTGTTTCATTTTGGGATCTATCCAGCCACAAGCTAATTATCATTGTCATAGGGAAAACCTCTTGCGAGACCTTACGCCGATGCTGTTATGTCAATGGTACCCGTAACTCAACTAAATCCGGCCGGCAAAACTTCACATGAGTCAATCAACGATTTACCTATTCATGTAGCAACAGGACAACAAATTTTCCACCCCACTTCGGAGTCGAGACATTTCACACGGGAGGATGCTGCGAAGATTTTCGACGAGAAACTTCTTTCCGCAGACAAAAGAATACCACATCCCGAGTTGATTGAGATACATAAAGACTTTAGAGCTGGATTGTCTCGAGAGGAAAGGAATGCGCGACAAGACGCAAGAGACCAAGCAGAAGATGAAGCGAGACAACTTATAGCTGATCGGAAAGCAAAGGAAGAGGCCAAGATAACGAAGGTTAACACGGCTAGATGGGAATTCAGAATCAAGGAAATTAATGTTGATGATATCGGTAAAGACGGTAGGGGGGCACACGGAACAGGCTGGAGGTACGGAAGACCTTTGATGGACAGAAAGAGAGGACAGGTAAAGATTCCTACAAGTGTGCAATAATGATTTAGAGAGCTTTATCATAGATGTACATGCATGGAGTTTAAGGCTGGGGGATTATCATGACATTAGCGACCATATTGAGCGCATACTTGTACATTTATGTTGTACTATACCAAACCCATCGAGATGATTGAAGGCTTTCCACATCCTTCCAGGTGTACAAATATATTAATACATCACGAGTACCTCTTGAGTACTTGCTTGACGCGGTTCCTTTGAAGATGCCAACCTCTATTGATGCGATAAGATAGTCTTTTGGTGGTAGGCACGGGGTACTACTGGAAAAGTGAGATAGACAACAGTTATTGTTAGCATTCTCCAGAGTAGAATCCGAGAACGGTAGGTTCAACCATACTATCGACAGACTCTCCATCATACGGTCGATACACTCTAAATCTCAGACTGCTCGTGCTTTATTAAAATGAAGTTCTGTTTTTTTCCTTCAAAAATTTCGCTTAAAAGCCCTAATGACGCTTAGTGCGATTTTGAGTCGCGGTTCCTAAGATGGTCGTGGCATACAAAAGGGCCTGAAGGTGCCCGCAGACGAAACGCGATTTGGAACTTTTTGACTTCACTTTCTGCCTGGAATTAAAGGCCTGACAAAACTCATCCACGTCACGTGCTATCAAACAAGAATCATTCTCGACTCAACATCATATCACTCAGAAGAAAAATAAAAACAGGAAGCGACTTGAATCAGTTTTTTACATTTTAAAACTCTTTTCAACTCCTTCATCTTTCGATTTTGTTATTAAGTCAAAATGTCCGACAGAGAATTTTCAAGTAAGTCAAGTGCATCTTTCATATCACGTGCTGTTCCGTTGTCTAGAGGTGAATTGGAGGAAAGCGACGTTGTGAGTGAGTTGCTCAAGACTATTGCCTTTCAAGGAGAATCTTTGGTAGTCAAAGTTCATGTTCTCTGGTTCAAATTGTTCAAGTCTTCAGATTTCTCAAACCACAATCAAGATGCCGACCTACTGCAATAACCTTAATCCAGGTCCTTCGTTCCTTCTCCTCTACAATGCCTCATTCTATCTCAAAGGAACTCAAAGAATGGATCGTAGCTAACACTCCTTCTTCCTAGGTAATGATGATCTATCTCTTCCAAAAGGTAACACCTCCTTCTTTTTCTTCAATACTTATCATCATCATTATCCGTAACCATGGACAACGATTGCGGTTGCTCTTCCCGCACAAGAGGGGTCAGCAAAACACCAATCTTCACTGGCGACTGCGATATATCCTGCGATGCTATGCTATCAGCATTATCATGCAAAAAGTGCACCCAAGCCAACAAAGCAGACTTTAGTTCTTCACCTAAGCAGTCATCAACTACTTCGGAGACTTCATACTTTCGGTCCAAGGAACCAAATCATTACTATAATGAATTAGACTCAACACCATTGCCATTATCATATTATAAGTCACCTTATTCGTATAAGAAACACAAATTATTGGCCGGAGCTGTACCTATTCCTCATAGAACATCAAGTCTAGCTTTTGGCTCAGCATCCAAAAATCCGGGAAAGATGTATTTAGTTCAACAGTCGCTGCATTCCTCACCTGAAACTTCTGACTATTCCGGATCTTCCTCCAATCTGAATTTTGGTGGCAAGCATCTCGAACAGGTGCAGAAAGTATTAGAAGACATTCGAACATGGCACAAGGAAGTTTCCATATCAATTTCGAGATCACATCTTGTAAGGACGAAATATTGCCACCAAAATGATTTCAACAACATTTCATCACAAGTCCCTCATAAGCAAAAAAGCCGCTGTCTTGGTAGTGCATCTATGGATTCCCAACAACAAAAATATTCTTGGGCTCAAGCTTTTGAGGGAGGTTACACAACTTCTCGGAGGTATACTTCTAGATCACTTTCTCCTGGATCTAACATTTATCCTATCTGGAAGATTGATCCCGTTCCGTCCAGCATCTATAAAGCAAAAGCGATGCCCAACACCGGGATCAGGCGAAGTTCTCGACCAACACCTAGCCCAAGAACATCCAGCCTTGGTGCCACCATCTGCCCAAGACGACGAAATGCTGTTCGAGGTCGAATTCTTCCAAAACCAGTGTCTGTTGTCTGCTCGACTGTGGAACAGCATTCATGCCAAGCACAGTACACGGGGAGCTCGCTCGACTTTCCAGCTCGGGAGGATCATTTTGTGCACCACTTTGATGGCGAAAGTGCTTTGGCCAGCAACGGAGAGAATACCAAAATTGATACTATCCACTCCCTAGCGACTTCTCTTGCACAGCCGAATTTATCAATCAATTTACAAGACCAGTCACGGGAAGATCAAGGCTGCGAAACCCACGAAAACGGACTTCCCCATAGTGGTACTGTTATCAGGCTTTCCGCAAGACATTCAAGTCTGCAAGCTAGCGAGTCCATATTTACAACGCTGTCTTCACAGGAAATTGAAGACGAAGAAAAGGCCAAACGTCACATCGCATTTGTGCATTCAGCACTGCGAAATTTAGTACCTTTTGAAGTCTCATACTATCTCTACAGAGTTTCACAATCGCGGGGAACTTCTGATGATTCTAGAAAGACTTTCTTACACGAGTACTCGGACATGATACCTCCATCTATCGAGTCCAATTCTATACCCCAATCTCCTGAGACGCTTGAGCATGATAGGTGCTGTAAATCTGGAAGCAATCTCTCTTTGAGAAGATTCTCAAACGAACAGCTTCGCCTACATTGTCCAGATGCAATTGATGACACGAATATGTGGGCTCCGGGAACCGCAATCTAATCACAATTTTCGCGTCACCCAAGAGTTAGCTTTAACTCCGCCGTCTTCCACTTACATTAATTTACATTTCCATTTTCGGATCCTTGCTAACTCCTACCTTCTATAGCAACCGTCCAAAAGATAGTATCCGAGATTCTCCCAGCTAGCTCTGGTCTAGCCTTTGGCAAGGATGCTCGCGATCTTTTAATTGAATGCTGTGTCGAGTTCATCACTCTCATCTCATCCGAAGCAAACGAAATTTCCGAAAAGGAAAGCAAGAAAACTATTGCTTGTGAACATATTACGAAAGCCTTGGAGCAGTTGGGCTTCGGCGAGTATGTTAAAGATATCGTGGAGGTGGCCAGTGAGCATAAGGAACAGTTGAAGGTATGTTTATTAGCTCTTTTCAGGTAGTAAATAATATGTACTTATTAAGCGAAATTATAGGGAAGGGAGAAGAAAGCAAACAAGCTCGAACAATCGGGCCTCACCCCAGAACAATTATTGGCAATGCAGGAAGAGGCATTTAGAGATGCCGCACAGCGTCATGGTTGATGACTATCTTGTTTCTTTTCTTTCTAGCTCTTCGCTAAGATCAGCTTCGAGTTCGATTTGCTAGGGATGGATTGGGAGTTTTTGGTCTTCATGCATGGCTGGTTAGTGGGCGTTTGCTTTGGTGGGGAACAGGGATAGGGAGGGTATCTTCTTTCTTTCTTGTTTGTGAAGGGGCGTGGAACCGCGGTTGTGGAAAGTGGTTTACTATTGGTAATGGGGAACGTGGTAGTGAAGATGGGCTAGACAGATTGAGATTGCTTGGGGTGGTAGCCTTTTTGTGATTATGCTACAGTGCGCGAAAACGACAACGGAAATGATATGAGCGTGGTGCTTAACTTTCAAGACTTTGCGATGCATGGCTAGTGACCATTAAAGGATATCCAATTTGAGGATTCCATCGAATAAATACATGCGAGGTGCTCCTTTGAAGGTGATTTGAGTTGAGCCGGGTTAGTCCTCAGACTTGACTAGAAAATCACTACGGCTACATTCACGAATCTCAATCCTATCGGTTTGATTCAACGCTGATCTCAACCGATAAGAGGAATTCCCAACGTGACCATAGGATTGTTGTGGATCTGACACAATCCCCTGAAAGATCCAGAAGGCAGTCCTTGAAAATCCAACTACAGCATTGCTAACCTCTTTGCCGCAGAATGGTGGTCATAATCTTATTCTTTCAGATGACCAATCGAGAATGGGGATTTTGGATTTAGATATTGCTTATCATTATCCCATCTAATTTCCTCACAGTTGTATTTTATTGCATATTTATCATATTTTTCTGGAGATCTGTGGATAAGTCTCGGAACGTGGCTAATGATATCGTTGTCGTTAGAAGTTTGCTCAGTTACTTGCTAAGCTGTTTGTCACCCGTATGTATTGCATACACGTGGGAATGATGTGAAAACATCAGATAACTGCTCGAGGACGGGTGATCTTGGAAATGAGGATTGAATGCTATGCATCACAAGAATACGCTAAGATTGTGATCGAGGGAATTGAGTTTCGTACGCTAAATTTTATTTCTCGCTACATGAATGCATAATGGGACAACAATAGGTCATCTCGATCCATGGAAATGACTATGTCAGTACCGCATTCTCTCTTGTCACTAGTAGTAGCTTACTATATTACGTTTGAGAAATCCAATAGAGAATTTAGGATGAGATTCTTACCCGACCACTGTTGGCGACTACAACTGATAGATGACAGTCAAGTACCATGCAAGTTTCGGCTGATGAGGCGATTAACATTATTCGCATGATCAATATTGTCGACCAAACGGGCTACAGGAGTAACCATATAAAGGAATTCAGCATAAACTGAGGCTCTTGGGTTACATGACCATGGCCCACCTACATATCTTCTTCGGGTCAAGTCGCAACTGTGGCGGCCAGGGCTTCAAGCACTCTGAATGGAATACCATTTGGTATTGACTGAAACATATAGACTCACTTTCGTATTCGACACATACCCGACGGTGTAAACATATACGGTAGATGCTCCTATAGGGGGTCAGATATGGCAAAGTCGGCGGTGCTTAGGTGAATATAAGTTTGGTGTGTTGTCCAAGAAGGCCAGATGATTCAGAGATGAGGCTGGGTGTTTCCTACCCATTCAATTCCAACCACTAAAACCGTCTCATACCGGATCATACGACTTTAGATAAAGAAGCAAGCAGGACATTTACTACTTGCCGGGAAAATATAGCTGATATGCAGAAAAGCTGGTCAATTTCGCCATCGAATGAGCGCTGTACCTGTAGCCGGGTTCCAGTCAGAAAGGGGTAGATCCATGCTATACCTGTATGTAAGATGTCCTTGGTGAGTTTCTTATCTGTGCAAGGAAATCGATCCTGCTAATGAAGTAATGTTGACTTCTTCTTCCACAATACCCAGCTTGGAAACGTTCCGCTAATATACTTTTGATCGATGTGAATCCGCTGACTGCTGCTATTTCGAGACCTGAATTACGCCTCCGATTTCTTTGGAAATTCTCGCTTGGGATTTTGGTCATTTAGGAAACACTTTAGGTCATGTCGACTCCAAACTATGTTGTTTAAATGGTTTCTGTCCCAAGTGTACAGAAAGCAATGAAATCATCTGAAGCCCAGGTCTTCAATACCAAGATCACTACATTCAGATAGAGGAACAAAATAAAACATCTGATAGAACTAATTTCATGCTTCCTCATCACTATCTATGTGTCCCCATAAACGAATACTCCCTTTCCGCTCCTAAATCCCTCCAACGTTCCTTTTACTGCTGACGTCAAAACATCTTCCTTCGTCTCCCAATCCCACTTGAGTTCTTGGACGGGAATGTCCTTAAACATTCCCATCCTTGTCATCTCCAAAATTTCATCCACCGTTTTCTTCTTCTCGTCTGGATGTGCGTCACTCCACCTACTGACCCAAAACCCGCTAAATTTGATGTCCTTGAAAATCAGAGCTGCAGTAGAGATTTCCAGTGGTTTCTTCGACATTCCTCCATATGTAACCAAATGGCCAGCATGACTCAAACATTTGATTAATGCACTTGTTGCTTTTCCACCCACACAGTTCAAACCCACGCGAACCTTTTCCTTTCCTCCATTCGTCCAATCCTTCACCTGATCTCTGAAACCTTGCGCCATCAATTCCGACTCGGTCACCACTTTCGTAGCACCCAGCTCCAGCAATTCCTTCTTCATAGCTTCAGTCTCTTCAACACGCTCGCGATCCCGTATAATATTAATACTCCTGTACCCCCACCTCTTCCCTAGCTGGATGGCTGCCCTCCCCACCCCACTATTCGCTCCATTCTGTATAAACCAATCCCCCTCCACCATACTCTCAAAATCCTTCAACATCCTATATGCCGTGCACGGATTGACACTCACAGTGCCCACCTGGATTGGGTTCAGACCCTCTTTATTCCCAATTTTGAGAACCTGGGATTCCTCAGCGATAGCATGGGTGCGCCATGTTCCAAATCCAGTCGATTTCATTATTACCCAATCGCCTTTTGTAACAGCCGAGACGCCGGGTCCGAGAGACAAAACCTCAAAACAGCCTTCGTTGCCGCCTACAGCGGAAGGAGATTCGGTTCCGAGGAGACTGGTGAAGGGAGGGCGGGAGGGGTAGACGCCCTGAATTTGGTTTATGTCGGCAGGGTTTATGGGCGTTGCGAGGGTACGGAGGAGGATGGATTTTGAAGGTAAAGAAGGGGAGATGGAGTGGTTGTGCAGACTGTGTTTTTATCGCTGTTAGCAATTGAACTGCCGCATTGATTGCAGAATAGATAGATGGAAGAAAATAGGACCAAGAAAACTCACGATAAAACATCCGCCGGCTCCCCATATTTGGAATACACGAGTGCCTTGGCTTGTGTATATCCATATGGGCCAGATTTGTATCTACGAGCTATCAAGCTCCCCAACTGGTTCTGTTTGCTCTGTCTGCTGAGCACTCTGGATATCAATCCTCTTGAGCTTATTGCTGTTGAGCTAGCTAAAGCCTTACAATGAATAGGACTCGCCATCCTCAATTATTGAACCAAATTATCTTATTAATATCTTGGTTGTAAGTGTTAGGAAATGAATGAAGTTGATTGTTGATTGATTTCATGACATAGACATACACCCACTCCACTAATATATACCGGCAGTTTTGTTATGACGTTGGACGTTTTATTTGTTGTTTGCCGAATTTCCATCCACTCACCACCACCACCACCACCACCGCCATCACCACCAAGCCCCAGTGCCGCGGAGCCACCAGGCGCCAAAAGCTTGAAAATACAGGCATCACTGCAGTACTACTCCACTAATTTCAATCCCTTCCAGCCCCAAATATTAGGGTGTTACAGCACGTGGACCGCGTAGTTCCAGGGCCAAGGACGGACCGTTTGATCGTCTACGGGGGGTGAAGAGGTAAAATAACTCCCTACCCTTCGACTGCCACAGGAGATGATGGATGGTTTCGGGACATGTGATATCTTGATTTGGGTTTTTGCTTGGAAATATTGATGGTTATGCTTTAGCTTCCTCTTTCCATTCTATATATAATAGGATAAAGATTATTATTCAATGTATTGGTGAATTCGGTGTTACAAAAGTTCGAATGCAAGGTTACGTTCAGAGTCCTCATTGACAGTTCAGGGGAAACCCAATCTTCTCTATCACAATTATACAAATTCCGGAAACCGAATGATAGATGAGGAGTGAAAGAAGACAAAGGTCCTCCGACCAAGCATCCGCTACTATTTTGTTCCAAAAATGCTAAATATGGATATTTTGTACCCCAAGAAAAGCTTCCACGGCATATGAAGCCAACATTACAAATGCTGTTTTGTTTAATACTGTAATCGGCGTAAAACAAGACCCTATTGAAGACGACCACCCAGAGATATCATTGATAAAATGAAGGGCGCCCAGCCAAAAAAACAAATGAAAGAAATAAAGTTTTTGGCCCCCATCTTGAACCTGATTCGTAGTACATCTGAATCCCCCCTCCTCCCACTTTCACCTCGCTGGCAGCTCCATCTCGCGGTCCGTGTCGTTGGGGGGTGTGACTGTGAATCTCTTCTGACTCCTTCTCATATTGCAGCTATTATTTGGGCCGTAGCATATAGCAATACCCCAAGGAACTATTTGTATTCCCACAATTCGCCCGCACAATCCCTCACTACGAAATATTTCTGAACATCTCATCGCCGCCCAAGCTACCACGATCATCATCCGCAATTTTTGCCTTCAACTGATTTAGCTCCGGTAATTTTGGCGGAGGTGGACCTGGCTTGGTGTAACTTGGCTTGGTGTACACCGGCTTGGTATTTTCCTTTTGAATCTCCGGAGTTCGTTGCAGGGTGGGAGTATACACCACGGGCTTGTCTACATACACCACGCTATTTCTCTTACTGCTGCTCCCAAAGCTCCTAAACCAGCTTCCGCTCTTCCTCTTCACGAAACTAGGTTTGCTGCTCGCGAGACTACTTGGACTCTCCGGTCTCACCATCTTTGACAAATCCTCATGCGATTTCGCATTTCCACTTGTGTAATTTGAGTTGAACGATTTTCGAGAGAGAAATTTGCGGATGCTGCTTTCCTTTTCAGGTCGTGTGGGAGTGTTCGAAACAGCGACATCTGAAGGGGCTCTTGCGCGTACGGGAGGGGCATGGTTGCGAGGAGATGAGATGTTGGGTGGGAAATAGCCATGGGATTTTGTCGTAGTAAGATTGGAGAAACCATGAGATTTCGTTGCCGTGAGAGGAGCAAAATCAGAATGGCCATTTGCTGACGCTGACGCCGAGGTGGGAGGCGTGCTTGTAGTGGATCGAACGGGATCAGTATTCTGAGGGACGGATACAGGTGTCGATGCCGCAGATGCATGTGCAGATGCAGTGGTCGATTTAATTGCCTCTTCTTCTATTGGAGAATCTGGAAGCGGCGGTGGGATATCCGTTCCATCTGTCAAATTGAAATCAAAGGATGTAAGAGCAGGGAGCTCAAACCGCCCATTGGGCTTGCCATTAAACGGCATATTTGCTATGGCTGTATTTTCTTGGGTGTTCGATTTGGGCGGAGAGATGGCAATCTGTGAAATGCAGAGATTGGAAGGGGAGAGCCAGACAAAAAACCAGAACTTGAGAAGATAGAATTCTTGAATAGCGGATGGATGGATGGATGTTCGAAATATCTATCACCGAGAGAGAGTACAGCGAGAGAGTAATCTGTGGGTTCGGATGTGTGAGATGTTAGAATAGGAAGAGAAGGTAGTAAAGTGTGAAAAGTAAGATGTAAAAAGTAAAATGTGAGGTGTAAAGTGTAAAATGAAGCGTAACTGTGAAAGATGTAAAGAAAGACTGACCTGTAGACCAGACTTGGCTCGAGCTTTGCTTGCGATTTCCTGATTGGGAATTCTTTCTTCGATCCCCGAAAATAAATTGCCGGGATATCAAAAGGTGGCGGGTGAAAATGATGTGAGTGACCTGAAATGAATATGGAGATGGGATGAGAGATGGAGAGGTGGTGAGAAAGATGCGGAAAAGGTTCCAGTTTTTTTAGTTGTTAGTTGATTAACAAGAAAAGAAGAAGAAATAACGGTGTACAAATGGTATTATTATGGATGAATGTGAGTGTATGTATGTGTGTGTGTGTGTGTGTGTGTGTGTATATGGATGTGTACAATATGTATGGTATTGATGTTGATATTAAAAACAAATGATTGGGCTGATTGGAGCTGAAATTGAAATTG
This sequence comes from Sclerotinia sclerotiorum 1980 UF-70, assembly GCF_000146945.2. Classification (NCBI taxonomy): domain Eukaryota; kingdom Fungi; phylum Ascomycota; class Leotiomycetes; order Helotiales; family Sclerotiniaceae; genus Sclerotinia; species Sclerotinia sclerotiorum. Next base: position 30,171 of record NW_001820818.1, on the reverse strand, counting down.
AGATTGAGGTTGAGGTTGAAGATTGAAGTGACATTAGCATTAACATTAACATTAATATTAATGTTAATGTTGGAGCTAGATGAAAAAATACGTATTGATGTAATAAATCCCAAGTATTTGTAAATAGATATACTAGTAAGGTAGGTGGGTAAACAACTTCAAGATATCCTAGATGGATACTAGATAAATAGTCAATCAGTTGTGTTGTATGTCTGGATTGCTTTTAAAAAATAAATAAAATAAATAAGAGTAAATGATCATTATACTGTACTCGTAATAAAAATATAAATCTTTCTCTCATCTTCTCTCAACATAAAAAAAATAAAAAACAGGTGTATAAAATCAATTGGAGTGATGAGAGGGTAAAAAGACCCGTCCGTATCGTATCCTCATGGCATCCTCGTATCGTATCGTTCGTTGTTCATATCAAATGTGGAAATTCTGGGGTCGGCTCATCATTTCGCTTTGAGCGCTGGTATCTGGTATCTGGTATTTCTCTCACTTGGTTTGTCGCTTTATCGGTTTGTCGGCTGGTCATGCCTGCCTCTCTCTGGTTTAATGTTGATTGTTGATTGATTGATTGATTGATTGTTTGTTTGGTTGAACAAAATGATGATGATCCATTTTTAAAGAGTGGTGGAGAACCAATGAACCTTACCTGCTGGTACTGAAAATTCATTTGGTCTCACAAGGTAATATATAACCCTTGGAATTACAATCTGATGTTGAGAATTATTCAATGTTAGTAAAAATATGAATGCAGATGTTGTGTGATTTTGTGGACTTTGGTATTTATGTATTTAACCTTTAATACTCATACATTTATACATCTAACCCTTCCGAATCTATGGCATCCATCATTTACTACGACTTTTGTGGTATTTTCTGCTAGAATAACGTCTGCACGAGAGATAATTTCCAGAGGAAAGACTTACTTCTCTGTTCCTCCGTCCACGGCTATACTATTTATATCATCATGCCCCTTTCGTCAAGATCCGTATATCTATCCATTCGATTCCGCTATCCTTTTTCGTCGTGGATCAGAGAAAGGTGCATACTCAAACAATTTTCTACCAATCGGTAATACAAAAGTGTTTCATGCAGTGCCGGACATGCACATGAAGATATATTGCATCAATGGCTTCACTAGATTTCCCGATACCCCCTCTATCCAATCAAATCCATCAGATTCGGTAGTTTCCGAGAACTTATGTAACCTCCAAAGAAAAGGCGACTCCATCATCACCTTGTCCCTTTTCTGATTTTTCGGGAGAATGGGAATCTAAAGGCTGCTGTAATATCATTGGGTCAACAATTATCATATGTGATAGTTCGCCTGCCTCCTATGCGTAGCACAATTTTCTGCGCATGACTCATCATCAACCACCCCCCTTATAAGAGCTGCTTGATTACCGATATGCCCCACTAAAATATTACTGGGGAAAGGCAATATGTACCCTAATTCTTTCACTTACTAACCACTGTCGAACTCTATCTAAAATGTTAAACCTAAGCTCATCCACCATCCACTCGGAATCAGTTTCCACGTCCCTCCTCTACGACCGATGGGCAGCAACTTACGACACAGACCGTAACCCTTTACAAATCCTCGACTCCGCCCTCATTCCCTCTCTCATGAAGACATTATTTTCCCTTCCACCAGAGGCTCAGAATAACATCACAATCACCGAGTTAGGATGTGGTACGGGCCGTAATACTATTCGATTCCTCACATCACCTCTTTCAAAGAACGTCTCCAGCATTCATGCTCTGGATCTCTCATCAGCAATGCTTGACATCGCTCAATCCCGTTACGCCTCCTTCATCTCCGAAAACGATGGCCAACTTCCCAACATCCAATTTGACGAGTTCAATGCCCTTGATCCTCAGTCTAACCCCGAAGTTTCGAAATCGATCCAAGGAAAAGCGAACATTGTGGTTAGCACTCTTGTCCTAGAGCATCTTTCCCTACCTACGTTTTTCTCGGCTGTAAGCTTTCTACTAAAGCCATATTCGGAAGCGAGCTATGGTAGAGTACTAATCACCAATATGCATGCCGAGATGGGTAAATCATCTCAGGCCGGATTTATGAATGAAATTGAAGGAAAGAAGACGAAAATTAGGGGCGAGAGTTATGTCTACGAGATTGAAGAAGTCGTGGAGGAAGGGGGGAAATGGGGTTTTCATGTCGTGGGAGACGTGCTAGAAAGGAGGATAGAAGATGGTGACATTGAGGAGGACGGAAATGGGTTGAGGTTGGGAAATAGAGGAAAGAAATGGATAGGGAAGAAAATGTGGTTCGGGATGGTAATGCAGAGGAAGCACAAATGAAACATTTCTGATTCGAGGAAAATTATTAATTATATGACCAATAGTTTTAGTAAAGAAGCCCATCATTATCACATTGCATTGGAACGTTTGTTTTGCTTCGTGTATGCTAAGCCAGCTACGCTATCCTTGAGCGGATTGTATCAAGGAATAAAACTGAACTTCCTAGGCCTCCAAAATGCTTCTATAGCTAGGTGAGGAAGCTACTGTACAAACGCCTTGCGAAGTTTATAGTACGCCTTGGTCTATCATACTATCACAACCGCCGCATCAATAACCAAAAGAGAATTGACGAGATAAACATTAACAGGAAACAGGTTCAGCCGACCATGGCCTTAGACTACACCACACGCTTTTATGGCTTTGTCCCATAAAGACCTCGGCATAGTACATGCAAATGTAGGGGACAGAGTAATGATTATGCCTTATTTGCTGTTAGAGTCGATCTCTTCTCCCCAAACCTTAATTTTTCCCATTTATCCATGTCTTCTTCACACATTTGCCTTAAATACTCCATTAATTTTAACCGGCGTTGCTTTTTCTTCTCGATGCGCTTTTTTTTGAGCATGCGCACCTTCTCGGAAGCGGCATCAATCTCCAACGAATCCGTTCCTTTCATGTTTGCCACTGCATTCCTGAGCTCTGTCGATAAGGTTGTTATCTCTGCATTCGAATCTTCCATGCTCCTTTGCTGCCACTTGTGGAATTCTTTGCTCCACCCATCGTATACTTGAGAAGCCCATACCATTTCTATCATGGACGCAATCTGTAAGGTGCGCCCATCATCTGAGTGCTGACCCATAATTTGTATGCCAACAGTTGAAGGTACACTCTTCTTGGAAAACTTGAATGGAAGTTTACATGGTATGCTTATGGAAGGTATGCCAGCAAGACTAGCAGGCACAGTAAAGATATCATTCATGTAAGCATCAACCGGTGTTTGGCGCTCAGTAACGTCTTGCACGGTTGGTGAAAGAGTAGGAGCTGTTGGGCAAAGAATAATATCCACTTCTGCAGGGCCCAATTTGTCCTCGAGGGGAATGCCTTCTTCCATATCACTGAGATCGAACTGCTCTTCTGGCTGTAGATAATTTGGCATGGAGAAGACACGGTCAAAATCTCTCTGTACCAATCGTCGAACCTTTTGTGCCTTGATAAAGTAGTTGTCAAAAGCCTCGGAGCTCAGTGAATAGGACCCAAGAAGAATTCGCCTTTTCACTTCGTCTCCAAATCCAGCGCCCCTAGTCTCCGAATAGAGGACATCTCCAACCCCGTCAGTTGGCTTTTCTCGAGTGCCATACCTTACTCCATCGTATTTCGCAAGATTGGAAGATGCTTCGGCTGCTGCTAGTACGTAATATGCCGATAGAGCATGCTTTGTGTTAGGAAGTGATATTGGAACAATCGTACATCCTTGACGCTGAAGAAGTTCTAAAATTCGTTGCCACGCCCATGAAACTTCTAGGTCCAATTCTGAAATATTGTATTCTATTGGCACCCCAATTTTCAGCTCTCTAAGATAAAATGGATCATGCGTAGCAGAGGCCTTTGTCTTTCCAATGAATTCCATTCGCTGTTCCTTGATTCGCGCTCGACTAGCGGACCTGAGACTCGTAGGATCCCGGTGATCAAAATTGCTCACCCTGTCAAAGAAATTCTGTATCCGGTTTGCACTGCGTGCTATAAAACCCACGGTATCAAGTGAATTTGCGTAAGGCACCACGCCAAAGCGAGATACAATGCCATACGAAGGCTTGAACCCCGCAATTCCTGTATAAGCAGCCGGCAACCTGACTGATCCACCAGTATCTGTGCCGAGTGCGATATTGGTCGTGCTTGTTGCCACAGCCATTGCACTCCCGCCAGAGCTTCCCCCCACGGATCTTAGTCGGAAAGGCTTATGGTGACGTACAGCGCCAAAATGTGAATTTAATGAATGCGAACCCATTCCAAATTCATCCATATTTGTCTTCCCCGCGACATACCCACCGCCGAATTTGACATCTTCTACCACAGAAGCGTTAAAAGGACTCTTGTATTGCTCAAGAATGCGAGATGCGCATGTTGTTGACGCTGACACGGTTGCTATGTTATCTTTTACAGCGACAGTTCGTGATGTTCGAGGCAGGAGTCTCTTAGGGTCATTCTCTTGTACTATTAGCATTTATAAGTATATTCAAGAAAAGAATCCAATACCTCGTTGGTGAGAAGTCGAATGGATTTTGTTGCTATCGTTCAGCGGGGTCAATTGTGGCTCTGATATGAAGGCATTCGTTTCTTGGTGTGGATGAACTGTCGATTCAGCAAGCTTCAACCTGAGATTGAAAACTTCAGCATTAAATACATTACGCCATTTAACATGGCGTGCCATCACATATATTATGGCAATTCAAGTATTGAAAGCGTAGAGACATACAGAGAATTCAATTCATGTCTTGCTTGGAACTTCTGAACGGATTGAAGGTGGTAGGTACGGTATATTTCAATTGCTTCATCAATGTGATTTCTTGACATTTCGAAGCTTCATCGGATAAAGACTTGAAAGTTTCTCCGAACTCCGACATTGAGCTCCCGACCCCAACTTTCAAGCTAGCAAGCTTCTTTCTGGATGGAAACTCCCGCCACATGATTAGAACAGAACATTCACTTCCTGTCTGACCGATTTATGCGCAAGGTAAGTCTCACTGTATTATTGGATATCGTGTTTCATCTACTGTTATCTATCTTCTATCCGGCTATCTATCTCTCTATCTCTCCATCTCAATCTCTTATCTCCATCTCCATCTTCATCTTCATCTTCATCTCTATCAACTTAATCTCTCTATCGCTCCAACCTCTCCATCCCTTTTCTCAGCCTCTTCAACCTTCCTAAGTACCTGTCTTTCATTTTTTCTCAGCCTATCTTTATACTCCGAATGGTAGTTCTCGTTTCTCAACACTCATTTCAACGTTCAAATTCTGGATATCAGTGCTCATTATATCAAGGGCGCGGTGAAGATGACAAAACGTTTATTGACCTTGACTGGTCTTCTCACATCTCTCGCAGCAGGCACACAGCCTTCTGCCCCACCTGCTATACCGGCACCTATGCGACCATTGCAATGGGGTCAACTTAATTTCTTACAAACTACAGATACTCATGGATGGCATGCGGGTCACCTACAAGAGTATGTTAAATTGCATACTGGCAGGAGTAAGGGTGGCTGACTAAGTTCTTAGGGCACAATACTCCGCGGATTGGGGTGACTACATATCATTCGCAGAGCAGATGAAGAAGCAAGCAGATGATAAAGGGGTTGATCTTTTACTTGTTGATACTGGGGATCGAATAGAGGGAAATGGATTATACGATGCATCGGATCCCAAAGGACTTTACACATATGACATATTCAGGGAACAAGATATTGACATTATCTGTACTGGGAACCATGAGTTATACAAGGTAGACGCGGCGGCACGAGAATACGATCAAACGGTGCCAAACTTCAAGGGGAATTACCTTGCTTCAAATCTCGACTACATTCATCCGAAGACTGGAAACCAAATTCCGATGGCGAGACGATATCGCAAGTTCACAACAAAGAATCAGGGTATCAAAGTGGTCGCATTTGGATTTCTCTTCAATTTCAATAGAAATGCCAACAATACTGTCGTGCAAGAGGTTGAAAAGACTATTAAGGAAGAATGGTTTCAACAAGCAATTCGAGAAGATGCTGATTTGTTTGTGGTTATTGGGCATGTGACGTTGGATGGGCCAGAATACAAGGCTATTTACAAGGCATTAAGAGAGCAAAATTGGGATACTCCGATTCAATTTTTTGGTGGCCATAGCCATATCCGAAGCTTTGCCAAATACGATTCTAAGGCATATGGAATACAGAGTGGCCGGTATATGGAGACGATTGGCTGGATGTCGATCGAAGGTATTAAAAAGAACGCAAAAGAAAATAGCCCAGCAAATGAAGTTATTTCTGATGCACAAGGATTCAATGCTAAGAAACATGCAAGAATGTCTTTCCAAAGAAGATATATCGACAACAACCTCTTTGGCTATCATTTCCATACTGGGTTAAACGATACAACATTCCCCACGGAGCATGGCAAGAACGTTTCTAGTTCTATCGCTAAAGCTCGGAAGGCCCTAAACCTCGACCATAATTTCGGATGTGCCCCAAAAGATCTTTGGATGAGCAGAGCAAAATATCCCAGTAAAGATAGTCTCTTCTCATGGCTTGGCGACGAGGTAATGCCAGACATTGTGACCCATCCCGATCGCCAAGACGTTCCAACAATAGCCATAACTAATACCGGGGCCATGAGATTTGACATCTTCAAAGGTGCCTTTACAAGAGACACGACCTTCATCATTTCTCCATTCGTCAGCAAATTTCTCTTCATCAAAGATGTGCCACTCACAGCTGCTGAAAATGTTCTCACATTACTTAACAGCGGCGGCAACATCTTCTCGTCTTCGAATCTAGATCTCAACAATCTCGCACCACCGGAGCATCTGTCCTATAAGACCGACATTCTAGCTCCCTTGATACCCATTTCCGAACTCCCACCACTATCTCACGCTCAATCTCCTCTCCTTTCATCCTCATCAATCTACAAACCTAACCTTATCCCTGGCTATACCACCAAGGACGGTGGCGGCTCTGATGGCGACGACACGATACATGCACCCATCACTTTCCACCGTGTACCAAACTGTATCGAATCCCGCATTAATTTTCATTCCACGGACCCAAATCCTGTCACTGTAGATTTAGTCTTTATAGATTTTATAAAACCATGGGTCCTTGTTGCATTGCGCTATTCCGGAGCGGATTATACGAACGAGGATGTGAGCGGTTATAGAAATGAGACGTTGACGGATTTAATGGCTGGATGGATCAAGGAGCATTGGGGTCAGGATTGTTGAATTACGTGCAATAAAGATTCACGGCGAGTTAGAGTGCATTGGCACGGGATTGATTACTATTAGGATAAATGCATAGCTCTACGATAGTGGGCTTCTTGCTATATATATCCTCTCGTTATTGTAATACGAATTTGATGGAAGTAGAATTCCTGTAGTCTACCCAAACTATATAAATGATCTCGAACCAACATTCTACTCGCACACTTCAACGATTTCATGAATTACATCTGCCTACGATTATATCCATCACACGTGCGATCCTACATTCCTTAATCTGACAGCCCCAAGAAGAATGATCAACAACGCACAGGAGTAGATAACACGTGATTGTTGCGGAGGTCAATATTAAGCGGCTTCTCCTATCCCTGAAACGAAGTCAACTGCTGAGATGTACAGAATGTCGAATGTAGCTATGCCTTATAGCTTGACATGCTCAGGCTGAAAGGCGTGGATATCCTCAGCATTCATTCCCTATTAGCCTGAAGATGTGACGTATCATAAGGGCTGGGGAGACTGGGAGGATGGAGGACTGGAGGACTGGAGGACTGGACCAAAAGACTAGAAGACTAGAAGACCAGAAGGCCGGAACCAGCCAACAGAGCATAAAAGCGCTGTATTTGCGGGGTCGATAGTGCTAACAGGGATATCGATCTATCATTTCAGGGTTGAGTTTAATTGGTTACAGCACCAAATGACACTAAAAAGTCACTGTGCATTAGCCAACAAACCAAATGCAATCGCCAAGCAATGTAATTCAATCAATCCAACACTTTATTCCTTCCAAACTCAACGATACTTACACCTTAATACTTCGTACCTATATATACATCATTCAAATTTATTCTCTGAATATTCCAAAAACTCGCAAGATACTTCAATCATCCTGTAGAAGACCTCACTCACACCACTCTTGTACATTCCATTCCTTTCAACCAGATTTCTCACAATGACTACGAGGTAAGATACGTTTCCATTCTCATCGCCTCCAGCACACCCTAGTACTTACCGTTCTCCTAGATATCGAGTTGAGTGTACGTGTTCATAGCATTAGCATATTCCCAACGAACATAGTCCATCCTAATTCTACTCAGATGCACTCAAGACTCATCGACGAGACCAATTCATAGGTACTACTAGTCGACTTCTGTTTCTAATGTCTCCCCTCGAGTCCTTTGCTCCGTAGATGAATAATCACCCCTCGATAGTGTCCCTGTCGGCTTAGAATTTACCATTTTCCACCTTGGGCAAGTGCCCTCCTAAATTTGAGGAACTGTTTGCTAATCCTCAATGGAAGAATGGATCAAAGGTTTATTGGCTGTGCCGTTCGTATTGCATTCACAGCCAACCGGTGTGTTTGAGTCGAGAAATGGAACGATAGGTGAAATGGCCGAAATAGCCCACCGACGTTACGCAGAAATTATGCAGGATGTTGAAGATATGATTGATGATCATAGTAAGTGTAATCCTTCACATCATCCACCGTTCGAGATATTGAAATGATCAAGTCGCCCATCAAAAGGTTGGTTTAGGAGGTCAGTCGAAATTGAAACTACTGGTTCCTAGTATTGGTACATTCTTCACTCGACTTCCACTGGCCGACGCCTTTAGATATCAGGATAGGAAACGTTTTATTTCGTCAAGAAGATTTGTTCCTCCTTCCTTCAACGATATTAGGGTGATTTTGAACACTGCTCAACTCATGGGAGTTACCTCTGCTGGCTCGGTGGATTTAGCTACCTTTGATGGTGATGTTACATTGTAAGCCATACTTTTCGTATGAGAGTAAAGTACTAACCGAAAGTCTCGAAGATATGATGATGGTAAAAGTCTCGAGCCTACGAATCCCGTTATTGAGCGAATTATCAGTAGGTCCGACAACTTTCCCTTGCATGGTCAGATACTGATGGCTATAGATCTCATGAGCCATAACACAAAAATTGGGATTGTAACGGCAGCTGGTTACAGTGAGGCCGAAAAATATTACGGGAGACTCCATGGATTGTTGGAAGCAATCAAAGTGTCTACCATTCTTACACCAGAGCAAAAGCAGAATCTTATTGTCATGGGTAAATCAACTTTCGTTCAGCTCTTTTCCAAAGTTTCATTTCTTTCATCTCTTTCCATTACGATTCGTCTTACCTTTGCACTCACTCACTTACATACCCGACTGTTTCAAAATTCTCGTCCCGCGCCTTCTAACACTACATCAGGTGGTGAATCCAACTTTCTTTTCACGTATGATTCTAATTCCCCTCACCTTCTAACTCATCACCACCGCCGCTCTTGGATTCTGCCCAGCATGTCCACTTGGACTCAGCCGAACATAACCGCTCTTCTCGATCTCGCAGAATCCTCTCTTCGTGAATGTGTCACCAACCTAGCCTTGCCCGCCACTATCCTTCGAAAAGAACGAGCTGTTGGAATTATTCCTCAGGAGCCAGGCTTCAAATTTGCACGAGAACACCTCGAAGAAACCGTACTAGTTGTACAAAAAAAGCTTGAAATGTCGGACGTTGGTCGTTCGTTGCCCTTCTGCGCTTTCAATGGAGGAAACGATGTTTTCGTGGACATTGGCGATAAGAGCTGGGGAGTATTGGTTTGCCAAAAGTTTTTTGGTGGAAACGTCGAAGATGAAAGTCGGTGGATTAAAGGGGAAAGAACATTGCATGTTGGAGATCAATTTTTGAGTGCTGGAAGCAATGATTTCAAGGCGAGAGTGGTGGGTACTACGGCTTGGATTGCAAGTCCCAGGGAGACAGTGGAATTGTTGGATGAGCTAGGAGGATTTATCCAGAAGAAGTAGGTGTGTGTGAACGAAGTGAATGACTTCAATTCAATTACTACTGTAATAAAGAACTAAGCGAACGCGAAAGAGACTAGCTCTTTTAGTAAGTCTATATAAGACTTACTACTTTCAATATGTAGCTAGCTCTTTAGACAGAATACAATTAGACATACAGGACCTACATAATCCGTGGGTGCTACGTCTTCCGTATCCTTCTCGTACCAACAAGGTGAATTGAGCTAAGGATGTCTGTCGGGGTAATATAAAGAATGTGGAGTTTTTTGGGGGGAGGCATGATATGTCTTCTTTTCATCCTGAGACTCAGAGTCAGGCCAGTAATTGTTACTTTATTTAACTTCTCGAGCAAATAATACGTATCATCAGCGGAGTGTCTCTCTATTTCAGTGGCTGCTGAATGCTTTTGCCTCTCCACAACCATCCAAATCTCCAAGATGCTAATTGATATGTGTCGTTTCTCAAAGGAAATTGCTTGCGAGGGTGCTCTATCATGGCGTGGATTCGCCGATCTTCGCAATCCATGATAGAGACCGAATGGGTGGAATTGTTTTGGGTGAGTAATGACGCTCCAATATCTTTGGTTAACTCTAAGCACATGTAGTATACCAAGATACATCACATAACCAATTTCTTCAGAGGTTGATTACTGTATTTACTCCGGTCAAAAGGGCAATATACCCAGTAAACTGCCCCGTGCCGGAGAAGGGGAAAATAGCGAGGAAGCGCGGGGCACTTTAGAAAAAGATGGAGGGAGAGGAGCATAGGCATGGTGAAGGAGCGTCGAGGAAAGAGAAAATTTGGAATGCAGTGCCGCATATTCCATAGATAAAGTGTCTATCTTTATCGTAGGTGCAGGTCATTCTATCTGAGATGATAGCAAAAATCCGTGATTCTTTGGGTGTCACAACCTCGTGCCCAAGAAAATTCTAAGCATAAAGTTTTGTTTAACAAAAATTATAAGTTGACTAGCTGGCTAAATCCACGCCGTATCACAAGCTATGGGTTAGAAGCCCATGACCAGATCCTGTCGCTTTCTACATAAATCCTCATGGAAATTTCAAACAACAATATGCAGCGGCTCATCTTGTTGGCGATCAGCATCAGCTTTTGACAGTGTCAAGCTCCATATTTCAGTCATGTATAAAAATTGCAATGACAAATTACGATATTTTGACTTGTAGCTAAGCTGTAAAATAGTTTTAAGATCTTACAATGGACATTCCATGGGCTCGACTCAAAACCGTGACCGTGACCGTTTCACCGTGTTTGTCGTAACGTATGACTTGTAAGCGAAGTTAATTGCCAACACCACTAACTCGGAATTTATGTACCGACCCTCTTCCCCAGTCTATTGAGTATCGTTTTAGCTATCATTTTTGTGATTAAGATTTGTTGCTTAGCTTTCTCGTTCAATAGAGGTGTATGGCATCCCCCAGAATTGAACAATGCTCATATCACACCCCACACGTCTACTTCAATATTCGTTTAATTCATGGTTTTGGATGAGGCATGTATGTTCCATTCCTTTACTTCTAACACCGGTTGAACTGAAAAGCAGCTAATTCGATATATCCTAGGTTTTCATCGCAGAATAGCTGCACAGTATGCTTCTTTTACCCGGACACCATCTCATTTCCATGTATCTTCTTGGGGTTTTTCGTCCTAAAAGTCTTCTTGAAGATGCAACTCATATTGGTCTGGCATCATTCGTCACAACGTCTGTCTATGGATTAATGGCAAACTGCAGATAATCCACTACTAGCTAGGCTAATCAAGTCTCTTGCGCAAATACTGTCCGTCAACAAAAATGAACACTGAGATGTATCACTCTATCTATCTTTAATATGGAGATCTTCGGTTTGGAAAATGGGGGTAATGTATGGCTAGCTAGGAAGATAAGCAAAACTACGCATGCTCCCGGCCTTCAATGTTGCTTTCACATACAACCAATTCTGTAAGCTTTCTTTGGGTCGGTGCCTTGCACGATAAAAAGGGCACGGCACTGGTGAATCTATGAAAGATTTTCGTTCCGATAACCTCGTCATCTCAAGACCAACGATTAAATCACCCTCACCAATTACCTTATTCACTGAAGAAGATCCTAAGGAATGGTGATTGATTGTGAAATTATGTTGAAGACTGGTATGCTAGTGGTACGAAAGAACCACAGATCTGTGTCTAATAATGCGATGCATTGGCCTGTGTCAAGAAGGATGAACTCTGGGCACTCTTAGGAAAATTAATGCAAGTGGTGGCTTTAGAAGCTTCACTGCCTCAAAATCTTCTCTATGCGGCCGGGCTCAATAGTCTTCAGCTCGCTCGCAAGAGCATTGCAAACAAATTTCTGCGATCCCTTTCCATCCACATCCGTTGCCCAAACTCGGTAGTACATTCCTTTAGTCGAAATATTAGCATAAGAATAATCCGATCTCATCCAGCAACGGTACAGGAAGCATGACTGTGGTCGACCGCAACGGCACCATACAACAGTTTTCAAGTACCATCTTCGGCATTTCAAATACATTGTTCACTGTGCTTAGCTATCTCCCCACGAAGGCCAAGCGGAACGATGCGGCTCAGATCGGTTTTATCAAGACCATGACAGACCAGTTCTGAGGCAACTCCACACGGAAAGCGGAAGAAGACTGGGAAGATGGCGAATTGCCATTATCTCAAGGGCTAAGTATACACCTTCAAAGTAATTTCTTCCTCATCCAACTTCTCTATTGGGTATTCTCTTATCTTTATCTAATCCTTCTCAAGATAGAACCTGACCACACTCGATACGACAACCAGATGTGGTAAAGTTCCGAAACATTCTCCAGTTTCCTTCAACTTTGTGAGGAATAAAACTCCCAAAAGCAATGTGCTAATCACATTTCTCTCATTCACAATTCTATCCTCGGAAGCTATGGCGGCGCTCCCATCACTGCATCGATCGTATCAGGTTTCTCGATTGCCGTTTTGGCAAAAATGATAATAGAAGTGTATGAAGAAAGATCGAGCTCCCATACTTAAGCCACACCATAGATTCCAGTGGATGATTCAATATCAGCTAGAGCACAGTAGGCGGAAGCGAGATTGCGTACCGCCATAATGATGGTTTCAGCCCCAAGGCGAGCGAAATGGCTGGTCACTTCCAGTCCTAAACCTGTGTTGGCACTGGTAGCTTTGTAGGCACAGTCTTGGAATGTTTCAGGAGTGATGAGAAGCGGGAGATTTTGGGGGTGAGTTTTAGCTGCTGCCGCCATGTTGCCTGGAAGTCTTTGGGTGATGGGTGTTTAGGAAAGTACTTGTGGTTGAATAGAAGTGGCTTCTGGAAGACAAATGATCTTCATGATTTGCATTTACCAATAAGTCTAGGATGTACTTAGGTCATATAGACTTATATGACCTGGTTGGCCGTTACTTTTTGGACATGTGGGGTTTGACACACACCCTGCTAATATCATCGCTATGATCAACGGCCGCCGGTCTTTAGCAAAATCCGAAGCATTGATTTCCAAAATCTGAGATACAAGAGGCGTCTTACACATTTCTCGCCACAGGTGAGGGCACATGAAGAATTAAGTGTCTATTTATGGACGGGTCAAAGTGGCTCACCAATATGGGAGTAGTTCCCTGAATGGAGCCAGACTCCTGTTCCACTTCTGCCATGGGACTAATCAGTGAGTACTTCCCAAATGTAGGTTAGTTCGAAGTTAGGTTTCCAAGATTGTCAAAATTCCAGAAAGGCAATTAACCCATGCCAAACTCCCGACAATAACCGCATTGTCATGAGACGAAAGCTATTGTCACAAATCCGGGATTTGCACAAAACTGTTCCATATCTTTTACACCAAGATTGACTAAGATATCAGCAACAAATTAATCTTATTTAGTCTAATTCAAATAAGTTTTTCAGCTCTAGCCATGTTTTTCTACATTGCTCATAACCATCAGACCAAGACACTGTACGATTTCAATGGAGATGTTCTGTGCATCATCTCTAAATAGATTTGCCGTCATCGTGCGGAGCTACCATCACGAGAGGTCACAAATACGCTCGAACGTACAACCACTTTCACGACCCCATTTTGGCGAGATTTTTGTACAGATTTTAGGCCTTGTAAATGTAATACCTAAAGAAGTACTAGAGCATTCCAAGAGACCGAAGTATCAGTTCCAACATGATCCATCTCAATTTTTTGGATACAAATCGCGCCATAGAACCTACCCTGTGCCTGCGCTCACTCTCCTTGCCGGGTCCAACATTATATCGGGCTTGACACTTCGACCGGGAACGTCACCCCGCATACCTAGCGTGCTCCGGACGATAGCTTTGTTTTTAAGGGCTTAAAAAAGAATCCATGTTCCAGCAACGGTACCACTCATAATAGAGCGTGCCATAGCCGACGTGGATTCAACCACCAAGAATGGCTCAAGTGCGGAAATAACACCCGAAGAGGTAGGCAAAACACCAAGAGACCAGGGGTGGTCCACTGTATTCTGTGAGTATTTGTCGCATTTCGTTGCATTCTTGATCTATGCCATAGCCAAGGAAACCGTCGTGAGCTTCAACTATCAATCTTGCTAGGTCAGAATATGGGCTTGCCTAAGTAAAATAAATAATCGTATGTTGGGCCAGCTGACATCCTCAAATCTAGAAGTGCTCAGTCTTGGAATCCATACATTGAGCATGGGTTTTCTGCTTTTCCTCGTCGAGATATATGAAGCTTCCGCTCTGCTTAGCCTGCCTGATATGCGCAGACTTGCCTACCGGGACGGTCATATAAGACAAGGCTGTGCGATCATATGATGTAGGGCTTCAGGATTTGATCCATACCCGTTCGAGTCTTTGAGATCCGCTTGATCTGGATTTTTGTCGTCCAGCCCTTCTCAATCTGTGGGACGCCTCGGGTCGTACATATCGTATCCGTATTGTTCATCATCGGTATCGCTCTCCAAATCCTCTCCCTGAACTCCCACGTTTCTGCCAAATTCGATCTTCTCTTCGATCTCATCCTTTACAGGTGTATCGGCTCCATCGCCATCCACGGGCGCAAAAGCACTTTTAAATCCGGATTTCTTAAAACCCCCTTTCTTGAAACCTGCACCAGTAGCTCCAGCACCCGAGTTTGCCTCTCCACTCAACTTAATCGATATCAATCCAGATTGTGAGTTTGCTTTAGCTTCTGCTTTTCGAGCTTTGGAAGAGGCCATTGGGTCGCGTGTTAATTGTCGCATATCCTTAAGACGCTGTTTGTGAGAGTGGTCGTATGAAGAGAGATGAGCTTCATACTCATTCATTCGAGCGTATCCTTTGCTGCATAATTCGCCTGAACCCGTAAGATGATGTACCAATTGTGAAAGGGAGGACTTGAGAACCTACAGTAGAAGGACTTGACAGCCTCGCGAGCACTCTCAGTTTTGGGGGCTGGATTTGTGAATCCACGCTATAAGGTTGACTGCATTAGCATTTTGTTCAAATAATCGAGTTCACGTGGAATATTTACGGGAGGCATTTCGCTGACTTATCAAAAGTTTCTTGCTAGACGAAAGAGTTTGTGTTTTATTTTATTTTGTTGTATTGTTGTATCGTGTTGTGTTGTATTGTATTGTACATTGTCACGTCGTGCGTGTTGTTATATTTATTTTAAAGCTTACTTCCCAATGTTACGTAACCATCAACCCCATATTCCACACGTGACCATTTAAGAAATTAAGGTGTGGCCCAGGCTCAATAAGGTCAACTCTAAATATATCTAATCCACACATCTTCAACACATTTCACATTTCATTTTCATCCCAGACTTTACCTCATGTCCATATTTTCATGATTCTCATAATTCTCATGTCTTAAAATCCTTGAATATTTGGCCTCATATATTGTATTGTAAATATGGATGAACGAAGAGGCTCTGTCGCTTCGGAAGATACTTTCGTTGATCTTCAACAACTAGATCCTTCACCTATTGATTCCCCGCCTGACTGGGATGAAAAACTACCTCAATTGCCTTCCCATGCCTCGTTTGGGAGGTCCTCAACCTTGGGACTTAGTGGTTCCGGTCATGGTGCTGTATATTACCGTGAGTGCCGCCTATCATAAATTTATGCAAAGTAAAGGTAAAAAGTATAGGTACACGATGAACTGATGTGATATAGTCACACGTATTCAACGTTACTCTTCCTATGCTTTCTCGGTTTTTAGCGCTATGCATATCACGAATACCTCTTTGATACCCCTGATTACCCGTTCCGTATCTGCTTCTGAAAAGTATCTGCTCCTCACTCGCCCATACTATCGTGAGTACCCTAAACTCACTTACTTTTCTTAACTTTTCTCACAAGACTTCCTACTACTCCTCCTCCCGCGCCGTCCATTGCCCCGCTAACCCGGTAGTAGAATCTCTCCCTCTGGAGCCCCTTATCATTGGTATTCCCCTCGCTGCCCATATAACTTCTGGTATCGCGTTACGCCTCTACCGCCGCCGCGTTACTGAAAGACGTTACTCCTCGTATCAACCCACCAGTTTTCTTTCATATTTCTCCTTCTTCTCGCCGAAGTTCTGGCCCCCAGTCTCATACACCTCTATTTCAGGCTACATTCTCACCCCCATTGTGGCTTCTCACATATTTGTTAACCGAGTCATCCCCTTAATCCACGAGGGAGGATCATCTAGTGTTGGTTTAGGTTATGTTTCCCATGGCTTTGCCCTACATCCTACGATTTCGTGGACGACATATGTAGCTTTAGTAGGTATTGGTGCGAGTCACATGGTCTGGGGAGCTGCAAAGTGGTTAGGACTACTACCCAGAGGTACTGAGAAGGAAAGGGGAAGGATATGGTGGGGTCTCAATGGTATTGTTGGCTTCGTGGGCGCTGTCTGGTTTGCCGGTGGATTAGGCGTTATTGCGCGAGGCGGCGCGGAAACAGGATGGGTTGGTTCCGGGTATGATGCTCTTTATCAAAGAGTGCCATTATTAGCATAAAACTGGAGTGGAAGTTGGTCAGGATTTTGGTCAAGATTTTGATTTAGGCTGCACAGCGAGGTGTTTGGTTTGAGCGTTGAGGGTGATATTGAACGGGCAGGTAAATGAACGCGCTTCATAACCAACCGGCCTCTAACATCATGTATATACCACTTTACCACTGTATTTTAAACATTCACGATAAATAACACCAGCCCAATAGAATATAGATGCTCAAAAGATTGCAAAGTCTTCACAATTTTCCTTGATCGCCCCTCATCTCCTTTCTGTTCCCGGAACAGCCCATCTCGTCGACATACAGAAAGAAAAGGTGTAGTGTAAATTTAATAGGTGCACATGGCAATATTCTGTTCCAGTCGGAAAAGCAAACTTCCAGTAATGAATCCATCTGAGTAGATGACACGTATCTAAAATATCTATAAAAGTACATTTCCAAAATTGACGCATACCAATTTCAACCATCGTTTTTATTACCATAAGAAAACAACAGGACCATAAGACTAAACGCAGGCCTACAACTACCCTATCCTCATTATTTGTGCCAGTTAATAGCCACACTTCTGTAGACCATTTAGATTGTCGACTCTTTCAAGCGTGTTGAGGGTGATAGAGAGCTGTGGGGAGTATTGGAGGGGGCGGCTTTGGGGCCTACAGTTATCCATGTAACATTTACAATCACAGGCCATAACATGAACTCCATAAGACGACATGAAATTTATGGGATGTTCTTTTAGCACTTGGCTGCATTACCTCAGACATGACAGCCAATTTCCGACAGTTATATACAACACAACAGCAAGCCCTCCACGTTTTCAAAAGAGTACAGAGATCCAATATGTGAGGAGACACCTTTACACCCTTGATAGCATACATTCATATACTCATGTTCCCACCCGCTTCAATTTTAGGTGGTCCCCGGTGAACTCCTCCCCCATGAGCCAAGTATGCAAAGTTTTTGATTACGCCATGCTAATCCCATAAAAGAGCAAACGCCAACCAACTCACCAAATTAAGTGCTCGGATCGGTGATCTAAGCATACCATCCCTTCGTGCCAATATTACTGTTGTCTTGTTCTTCTCGGTGGTCTATCATTGGTTCCTTAATATCAAAGAGCTTGATCAATTCTTGCCAATCATCCATATCGAGGGAGAGAACGGCTTGATGTCTTGCTGTATGGGAAGAATTGCCATTGTCTTCTGCCTCCCTGATCCCTGATTTTTGGTTAGCGTACAACATCTGGCTTCTGCAGTGTGATGAGCTAACCTATGTATGGAAGGCCATCAGAGTCTATTTTAACTTCTACTTTACCATCCCGAACCAGGAAGCTCACGTAAAACATGTTCTCGATCGTCTGGCCGAACGAAAGCGGATTAATGACGAACTTGAAATACGCCATCATCCACGTTTCCGACAAACCATATTTATCCCTTAACGCAACGCCGTCCTCTTCTGACATGTCTTCTGTGTACTCCTCCTCTGCATCACGAGCTGATCTTAGCTGAACTTCCCGCAATCTGTCTTCAATTTTGGTGCATAGATATGTCAAATTAGCATTCTCTGATTTCTCAATATCATCTGCTTTCAAGAGCTCGGGGCGTGTTTCCTGGAGGTTGTTTGGTCTGAGTGGAGCTCTTCTGATATTAGCCCTGCGGGCGCGCTTTTGTAAAGATAAAGGACCGAGAAGAAAACCTGGCACTGATGGGCGAGCATTGTTTGGCAAACATGCATTGCGTCCAAGATGTTCCCAATTTAGCATCTCACCATCATTGTCGTTGTCGCTATCCTCTTCATCTACGGCCCCAACCCGCCGACTACGTTGGGTGTTTCGCGGGGCATGACCCTCGGAACGTTGAATTCTTCCCATATATAACTTAACCTTGGAAACAAAATCATCGACATCAACTCCTTGTGCAGTGTCCCCAGATGTCATCCGGAGTGTCTTCTTCTTGGCGAGGTCTGCAGTACTAACAAGTAATCGCGAGTCAATTGTTGCGTCCGAGGTTTGCTTCACCCTCTCTGAAAGCTTGTTTGCCTTGAGCAATGTATCCTTGATACCCGTGGACTCCGCATGGAGATACTCGGCACGGTTATCTTGCAAAGTCCTTGTAAGGCCCCTGTACTCGAGCCGAAGCTCTCTTCTCTCCTCGACACTTTGGTCTGGATCATACTCCTGACCCTCCTCCTCACCTCCATCCACTTCTGTTGTGCGTCTTCTCCGGTTGCGCTGTGTCGAAGTATCTCCCTCACTAGTGGCTCCAGCACGCTTTCTCTTGCTACCTGAAGATGGAGCCCCCGGAGGGCCCATCAAAACGCTCAGAACTCTACCTTTTCCTTTATCGATTGCACTTCTCGAAGGGCGGTTCTCTTTATCGGATAAAGTGGAAGCCGCTGGTGACGGGGATAAAGCCCTGCTGTTGAGAGTTTCTCGTGGATAACTTGGCCCGGGGGATGCTTCGTACAGATCCTCGTCAAAATGAGGGGCAGGAGATTCTGAGATCTTTATTCTTGACATGATGAGTTATTGAGAGTTTGGCGCGCCTCGAATGGATCGATAGAATTAGAAGCGCAATATTTCCTGAAAGTTTTCGTTTTATGACGCTGAATTCGTGAAATGGAAATGAAATGCGGAACAGAACGTAGTTATGATCAATAAATAGCCTCCCTCGCGTCTCGCCAGGTCGCGTTCAATTGTGCGGTACGATATGTTCTTGGATGAAAGTTCTCGATAAGATGAGGAATGTATAAGTGAATGAATGAATGAATCCTACCAAGTAAATTTCTGTAAATTGAGAGTAATTATTGTCTCGTTATTTGCGTCCTGATGGAGTAGATTTCCAAATGGGGAGTTTTTGAGAGTGTAAAAAAGGGGAGATGGAAAATCAATAGAGCCCTTTTATCAAGAAGTGACTTTAGGACAGGAAGGGGAGGGAAGAGAGAAGAGATGATTGCGGTAGGCTGATGTTGAAAGGAAACGGAAAAGGCAAAGGACGATGTTTATTTTTGAAGGTCGATTTTATTTTTGGAAGTCGCGTTTCGACATACTGTAGTAGTAAATTGATGGATGATTAGATAATAGATAACAGATAAGTTAATAGATAAAGCTTTGGCGGGGTGATCACTAGCACGACTTTATCTCGCCAGCGGAATAATGAAACACCGATGACTATCAAAGACAGGGAAGTGCACGGACATTTAAGACTCCGTTCCGTCCTACTCGAGAAGGTAGGGGAGGTTAAGTAGATGGCTATGCGATCATGATGGCACTGTGCCTGCGCATACAAGCTCAGCAGCTAGAGCTTCATGATATCAACGAATGATAAATAATATCTATCCATAATATTTGAATGAGCAGTAAGGGCATCAAAACACATTCATCCGCATTTTCTTGCTATTATTACTTCTGTCGGATATCTACAGAAGATGGATCATGGAACCCTTTTCATTTGCAACTTCAGAAGCTTTGGAGATTCCCGTAAATATTAGAATGTGAGTTCTTCGCAGCACAATATTACAGCTTCCTGGCATGGTCATTCTTATGTCTTCTTTATATGCCCCTACTAAGTATTGTGTAGCGTCAACCTTGAAGGGGAGCAGACCCCGATTCCATTCTCCACACTCATAAAGCGACCGGACTTGAGACACATCGGCTCCAACGTGAGGTGTGTATTTGCAACTGCCTCTAGTCCAAATGCTAGCATGCTAA
This sequence comes from Sclerotinia sclerotiorum 1980 UF-70, assembly GCF_000146945.2. Classification (NCBI taxonomy): domain Eukaryota; kingdom Fungi; phylum Ascomycota; class Leotiomycetes; order Helotiales; family Sclerotiniaceae; genus Sclerotinia; species Sclerotinia sclerotiorum. Next base: position 9,440 of record NW_001820818.1, on the reverse strand, counting down.
TACGGACATTCTATCGCAGCTCTCACTCGGACCTTTATGTTACTGTGCAATTATGGGCCGACTCGAAACCGTTGACCGTACCCGTTCAAACGGCTTACAAACCGTTCAAAAATGAGAGGAAGTCAGTTTAGAGAGCCGTTAAAATTTGAGGGTACTAACTACTACCAAGATGGAATGAATGGCTTACCTTACCTATAAACTGTTCGACAATACCTTTGAGCTCTCAACTCGCGATTACCGTCTGGGATCTTTCTCCAACGGGAGGTGACGGGGCACAAGGACATGCTGTGCCTTTCGGGGGAACTACACTACGGCTGTTCGATAAGGAAAATCAGCTACAAAAAGGTCGTCAAAAATGTTTTTTACATCGTCGAAAGGCTGCAGATGGCCTGGATTCGTCCTCCACGCCCTCGACTTTACCTAATATCCGCCGCAACGGGACCAAGCTGAAGGGCGAAGACGGATTAATAGATAAAGAGAGTGAAGAATTAGACAGGCTGGAAAAGCTCTTCAAGAAGCATGAGATGGGTGAAATTCCACGCATTGAATGGTTGGATCAATTGGTTTTTAGAGGTGTGGAGAAGCGAGGCCTACAAGCATCTAATACCTCGCTGAAGAACATTCAATGCAGACGAACTCGGCAAAAAAGTGTGGTCTTGACTCTTGACGGTGCAGAGGAAAAGACGTACGAGATTGAGAACGAGGTATCAGAGGACGATCCGTCCAAGGACGAAAGATTCACCCTTCATGTAGAGCTACCAAGATATGACTTTCCAGTGGTGTTTGCCGACCATGAATACCCTCCGCCACCTATATCTTCGCTACAGCACCTCTCTTCCTCTCAGTCAAATATTATCCTCAAACCTCCTCCAGAAGTTCAATATGGACCGGGCATCAATGGTTTGGGTGATAATGACGAGCATGGCTTTGGTGGACGCCTTGTAAGAGTTTATGACCCTGAAGTCGGAGCTAGAGACAATCCCGCGGAGAGTAAACATCGTCGTTTGGTGCGAAGTCACCGGACTGGAGTACTAGATCGTGACCTCAAACCAAATGCCAAAGTCCGGGACGAGTTAAACAATATTATAGCATATTCGCCAACGCACATCTTGTCGCCAGAGGAAAAGGATCTTGTTTGGAAATTCAGGCATCATCTTGCGAGAGACAAGAGGGCACTCACAAAATTCATCAAATCTGTGAATTGGAATGACTCAAACGAAGCCCGTGAAGCGGTGGCCATGTTAAGCAAATGGACCGAGATTGATGTTGATGACGCTTTAGAGTTACTGGGACCGACCTTCGAAAACCCCTCTGTGAGAGCCTATGCAGTAGATAGACTGCGAAAATCAGACGACGATGAGCTACTGCTTTATCTTTTGCAGCTGGTACAAGCTCTTAAATTCGAGCATATTTCACCCGATTCAGCTGAAGATGCGACACATGATTCTTCCCTCGCACGGCTTCTTATCTCGAGGGCAACAAGTAACTTCATGCTTGGAAATTTCTTTCATTGGTTTCTCATGGTGGAATGTGATGATAAGAGCGAAGATCAAGGGGCTGGTTATCGTAAACTGTTTGCAAAGGTCGAATACGATTTCATGACTGAACTAGTAAAACAGCCTGAGGGAATCGAGACGCGAAAGGTTTTACTGCGCCAAGCGGAGCTCATTACGATGCTTTCCAGAGTTTCTGAAGATATAAAAACTTCGAGGGACACGATACCTCGAAAGGCCGAAAGAGTAAAGCATTTTCTTGCTGACCCTAAGAATGAACTTATCACTATAGACCCACCCTTGCCCTTACCACTAGATCCTTCCATAATGATCACGGGTGTGGATCCTTCCGAGACGAATGTTTTCAAGTCATCGTTATTCCCTATCATGATGACCTTTAAGACAACCACCAAGCAAAAATACCAAATCATTTTCAAGACGGGAGACGACTTGCGTCAGGACCAGTTAGTTATCCAAATCATTACTCTTATGGACCAACTATTGCAAAAAGAGAACTTAGACCTCAAATTGTCACCCTATAAAATTCTTGCGACTGGAGCAACTGCCGGAGCTGTTCAATTTGTTCCGTCGATGAGCTTGCAGAGTATCGTCAACAAGTTCAGAGGCAACACCGTACTCAACTACCTCAAATCCAATAACCCTGATGACAAGGCATCACTTGGCGTTCGCAAGGAAGCCCTGGATGTCTTCATTAAATCGTGTGCAGGATACTGTGTGATCACCTACCTTCTCGGTGTCGGTGATCGCCATCTGGATAATCTTCTTCTGGCGCCAGATGGTCATTTCTTTCATGCTGACTTTGGCTTTATCCTTGGTAGAGACCCCAAGCCATTCGCGCCAGCTATGAAACTTTGCAAGGAAATGGTAGACGGTATGGGTGGATCCATGTCGGAACATTATCCACAATTTAAGCAGTATTGCTTCACGGCTTATACAACGTTACGGAAGTCTTCTAATTTGATTCTCAATCTTTTCAGTCTCATGGTTGATGCTAACATTCCGGATATCAAACTTGAGCCAGATAAAGTTGTATTGAAGGTCAAAGAACGTTTTCATCTGGAATTAAGCGAAGAGGATGCAATTAGACACTTTGAAAGGCTGATTGAGGATAGTGCGAATGCTATCTTTCCCGTCGTCATTGATAGGTTGCATGGTTTTGTGCAGCATTTCAGATAGAAATTATGATCAGTTAGAGATTGGCGTTTCGGCGTCTATTGCTGCAGGAAATTGTTCGTACATTAGTTGGCGGAATTTGACGGTAATACATTTCACACATAGGTTATAATCGATTTATACACAATCACAGTGTCCAGCATTTTGGCTCAAGATTATACACAATGTTTAAGTGTGATGAAATGACGCCAGACCGGAATAATCTGATGCCTTGCTTTACTTTATATCACAACAAAATATTCTTAGATTCAACCCTGGCGCATACACATTTGAATTCAAATCTCTAGCTAACGCGTAAACAATTTCTGAACATCGGAAGATCATTATCTTAAAGCACTGTCGAACATCTAACTCAACCACAATTGGACTTTAGTAGTCTTTAGTAGATAGGCGCTGGCTGGAGTGCCGCAGAGAAAATATTCTGCAGTGCTTGGTGCGTCTAGCGTCTATGTTTTGTTCATGAAACCTCGCACAAATTCGATTGATTGTAAAGCAGGCATCGGCAAAGGCCTAGAAAAGCTTTCGGATTTTGTTGAGCGCTGTGCAATACCTCTTTTCCCGGTCAAATGGCATACATAGCTTGGGGAATAACTATTCCAGACTGAAAGAATATTCAACTCAATGGCAGCTTAAAATGAATTTATCGGATGAACCCCGTTTGGAGAAGCGAGAACAGGCTCCATACGCCGCTCAGCCCCTATCTTGGTCCCTCGCCATCAAAGACTCAAACAATCTCAACTAACCCCGGTGGCCACTAAATACCCAGAACAACTACTCCAAACTGGCAATCTTATCACAAGGACCAGACAAGGTAACCTGGTTAGTGGGTTTAATCCAAGAACGGCATGCACAAGCTGTCTCGGCGTTCGACCCTCAGCTGGTTTTGATCTAGATCTTGAAGTGCTTATGAGAACGTTGTATTAGAAATCCTAATATGGATGTGCGGGATTGACTAGAATTGATGTTTGCATGTAGACTAAAACGATAGCTTCGGATGTATGATACCGGTTCCTTCCTGTCACGCCTGTCACGACTGTCACATAGGCTTAGCAGTTGTACCCTGCTTTTAGTTTAGAAAGAACTAGATTGCTAGCTCTCATCTTTCACTTTCTCTTCTCTTCTCTTCTCTTCTCTTCTCTTCAAAAACATTTTTGTTCTCAAGTAGAGCTTAGAAATGTAAAGCCCCATCGCGTTATGAGAAAAAGCGCAGACTCACAGTCGATTTAAGCCCAAGGATCGATCCTCATCAAAGAACTTGCATTCTATTTGACAAATATGTCTTGCTACTGCGCAAACTACTACGTGCGTACTCACACTTTGTTACTTCACGTTCCTGCATACATAAAAAACATACACATATATCATTTACTCACTCACATTGAGAGCAGGGCTTCCTTAACTGCCAGAACATGGTTCTAAAATTCGGAGATCGATGCAGTTTATGTCTTGTAAGCATGGGCTTCCTCTCATATATCGTTAAAGAATTCCAACACACACTAATTCGCTTTGAAGCCTCAATCTTCCAATAAGGACGATAGATTTGAATGGAGTGACGTAATCATAGGTCAAAGATGGCTGGAAAACTCCGGGAGGGAGCAGTTGAGAAGGGATGAGGATAATTCGATAAGAGAGAGGATTGGGAGGGCTGCTAAGTGAGGGTGTCGGGCGACGTAAGAGGTGTGGAAGAGCCGATGTATACTGGAACATAAATTTGATAAAATTTACTATTTAGATGGAAGTGATTCCTGGGTATAAAATCTCCGAGATCCAAACATGCACCAAACTCCGGGGGAAAAGTTATTGGCTATCACAGACTATCTTGCCCGTTCGGAGAAGCTTCATTTGACGCGACCACATCCATTTTCTCTCCTTCTACCGCTTCCTCCCCGAATTCCTCCCCAGGACTATCCACACTCTCCGATCCCGCACCGTTTTTCACCACCTCGACCTCACCCTCACTCTCATCTAGCAGGTCCTCAATATCTCCCAATGGACTGATCCTCGGTTCCAATACCTCTAGGTCCTCCAGTATCTCCCTCTTCGGCATCTTCCACAACGTCGTGCCACACACCCTATCCTTCGTCAACAAATCGTCCACGAATTGATCCATGAACGTCAGCGTTGTCCCCGTCCTTGTCTTTCTTCTCAGTTTTCTCCTATCGTCCAAATAACCCTCCAACACCATGAAGACATCTTTAGCCTGTCTTGTCATCCTCCAATAAAACAATGCTAGTGCTCTCAAATACTTGAACTTCTCTCCCCCGTATCCCATGTATTCCTGTAATATCTCATCACTTGGCCCTAGTTGTAATAATTTAAAGGCCAGACATAAAAACGGCGAGGGCCGCTGCGAATCCCCGTATGTGCCGGCGATGAACGTAACATGGGAAACAACGCGCGATACGATATCGGCTTCATTGAGAGCGAAACATTGGTCTTTCCAGAAATAACAATCCACAATGCGTTCGCGAACAGGTTTTTCGAGGATAGTGGTGGGATTGAGGCCGTTGGGAGCAAGCGGGCCAGTATTGCCACGTTCGTCGAGGAAACGCTTTTCATCGGCGCGGTGGGTAGTCATTTTAGATTTTTGATAATTGGGAAGCTTCGTCTGGAAGGGATGAGAGTTCTGATAGACAGCTAGGAGGTGGAAGTTTTCCAATGAATAGGGCGAAGACCTCAAGGTTCAAATTCAATAGTGGGTGAGTGGATGATTGATTATTGATTATCGATTATCAATATTTTACGAACTGACGTTTGTGAGATTTTGAGATTATGCGACAATCTCAGGTACATTTTCCCTTATCAACGCATTTATGGTTGATAGTTGCTGCGTTAACCAGCCACTATTTTCAGCGCATCATCGTATTTGTTGGAAGATTACAAGGAAATGCATCATTACACTCCCTACACGCACTACTTCAATTAATGTTAGCAAATATTATTCGTACACATTTTTGGGGGCTTAAAAGTCTCAATTTGTTCTCAACGACGCGAATTCAAAGACATTTAGCAAAAAGATGCTTCTCACATCCGGACAAGTCTCAGTTGCAATATCTTCTTTTATTGGTACGTGCCAGTATCCTTTTGCCGCATTCCTAGAAGATCATCTCAAACACGCTATTAGAATACCATACCATCTCAAATGACCATGATTTAAAACTAACCCGAAAACCTTCAGTGTTTTTCTTCACTACAGCCCTCTTCCTCTCCGGCTATGTCCTCCAGCAGCAAACGGTGCGCGATCTGAGAGAAGCTATTAAACCCCAATTTCAGGCAAAATTGGTAGGGCTGGAGGTTTCAAATAACTTGAATATAAATGCCGATAGGAGTGGAAGGAAAGGTCAAGTGGAAGTTTTCCTGCCAAAACAGTTTGAGCTCGAAAAGGAGCGAGAAGATGATGTGAAAGTGGGGATTAAAAGAGACATGGAAGCCGAATGTGATGGGGTGATCGGAGAAAGGAAGGAAGTCAAAAAGACGAGGAGTAGGAAAACTAAAGACTGGGGTGGCATTGAAGAGAGGCTCATTGAGCCACAGAAGAAATATGGAATTGAGCAGGAGGAAGGTCCTGGGTCGATAAATCATGCGGGAAGCATTGGAAAGGAAGAAAGAGAAATCACAGTTCCGGAGAAGCCTTTAAGTCGTGCAGAGAGGAGGAGAAAGATCAAAGAAGACCTCTTAACATCTGGAGAAGGGGAAACTTTCACTGGGTATCGGAGGCGTGTTCCGAGAGTCTGAGTGTGACATGGTATCTTGGTTGTATGCATAGGAGAGGGTATTTTATGATATGATGTTGTGAATGTTTTGAGTTTGGCGTTTGGAGACTTTTGTTTGGCAGATCAAAGAATCATATACGGTAAATGTGTCTCCATTGGGGGTCAATGAAGGGATATGGGATGCCATCAATGGGGAAATAAATAGGCAGAGTACTTTTATATACAAACTCGGACGCTTTCTAGTATACTATTTATTACATTAATGAAATTATCTCTTTTTAAGAAATAGATTTCATAATTGTTTAAGTGTTACGAGGTTTGCCGTCTAGATCACGTGGAAGTGCTCTAGGCTCTCGAGGTGGTTTATAACTAGGCGTCAAGCAGGGACTTAAGTAATGACAATGCAATTCGTAACTAATAGTAGAGTATACTAAATGATTGATCTTGAGCACGAAGCTCTATACAAAGGAAATCCATCTAGATTATATAGACCTTCGTACCGATGGCTACTCAGTAGGATCAATGCGGCTCAGTACTGAGCTCACTGATCCTTACTGAGCCAGTCACGTGATATTGATTGCACGTGAGGGTTTCCTGTCACTCGGCGTAACAAAATCTTGAATTTATATCCACCAAATAAAAAATATTAACGTGGTTTATCAGTGGGTCGGACACTTTTTCAATATCCTTTACTCTCTCACTTCAATACGCGTTTATTCAATAGTTATTAATGGAAATTCATTCAAAAGAAGTACGAATAGTCCTGGCTATTGAGGTTATCGAATTGAACAAAAGATTGATGATTCGAAAGGCTGCTAATTACTATAGTGTGCCTTGATCTATATTATTCGACAGAATTCAAGGTTGTAGTAATATAGCTGAAAGTCGACCAAAAAGTCATAATTTGATTGAATTAGAAGAGGAGGTGCTTATTCAATACATTATTGATATAGATGATAGAGGATTTGTCCCTAAATTAAATAGTATGGAAGATATGGCGAATTATATACTTGAAACATAGGATACGAAGAAGATTAGAAAGTTTTGGACTTATCGCTTTGTAAAACAATATTTAGAATTAAAGATGTGTTTTAATTATGTCTATGATTTTCAAAGAGCTCTTTGCGAAGATCTAGAGCTTATTGAAGAGTGGTTTCGATTGGTATCGAATATATAGGCGAAATATGGGATTTAGGATTGCGATTTCTACAATTTCGATGAAACAGGCTTTATAATGGGTATAATATGCCTTAGAATGGTTGTAACTAGTGCTAAACGAAGTGGCAAAAGCAAGATAATACAATTAGACAATCGAGAGTGGGCTATAGCGATTATATATGGTAATAGAGAAAGTGAAACTATACCATCATTTTTAGTGGTATAAGGATAATATCACCTTTCTAATTGATATACAAAAAGTGATTTTCTTGCAGATTAAGCTATTAAACCTACTTCTAATAAATAAATGAATAATGAGATAGGTTTAGAATGATTAAAGTATTTCGATAAGCATATTAATCAATGGAGAAAGAGCAAATATCGAATGCTAGTATTGGATAGGCATGAAAGTCATGAATCGATACCTTTCCAGTCATATTACAAGTCAAACAATATTATATAACGTGGTTTATCAGCGAGTCGCCACTTTTTCAATATCTTTTATCATTCAATTTCAAGACGCGATATTTCAACGAATTATTATAGAAATACAATCAAAGGAGGCCAGAATAATCTTAGCTATTGAAGCTATTCAAAAATCAAAAAATCTTATAGTTGGAAAGGCTGCGAAAATCTACAAAGTCCCTCGAATTATATTACGAGATAAAATGAGCGGTCGAATTTATAAAATGAAAACTTGAGCAAATAATCTTAATTTGATTGAAAAAGAAGAAGAGGTATTTATTGTGACGCCTCACACCTCCGGGTCACGTGGCATACCCCGTTTGTATTTAATCATAGGAAAACTCGCTACTCTTGTTTTCCTTCTTCTTTTCTCCTTAGCTTAGTATTTTCTAATACAAGATACTTTACCCAGTATTCTTGAGTGTGACATTTATTTAATATATTATCGATATAAATAAAAGAGGATTTATATCTAAATTAAATAATATAGAAGATATAGCGAATTATATTCTTGAATCAAGAGGTATAAAGAGAATTGAAAAGTTCTAGATTTATCGATTTGTAAAATATTGTATAAAATTAAAGATATGTTTTAGTTGTATTTATAATTTTTAAAAAGCTATTTGTAAAGATTTTAAATTTATTAAAGAGTGGTTTGGATTGATATCGAATATACAGATGAAATATAGTATTCAAGATTGTGATTTTTATAATTTCGATGAAATTGACTTTATGATAGATATGTTAAAGTGAATGGTTCCTGCGTAGCACGTATACAGGGCACTAGTCCTGTTAGGACTAGATTGAGAAGCTCTCTTATAAAGAGCTTTATACTTCTATAGAATTTAAAAGAGAGATTAATCTACAAGATCAATATTACCTCAGTTCTGCCCTATCAGCTTCTCACTATTCTCTGTGTGAGGTCATTCCTTTTAATAAGATATAATATATTTTAAAATGATTATAATTAATTTTGAAAGAAATAATAGAAGTGTTAAAAGGAATAGAAGTTACCGGTACTAATCACGTGTCGTGATTAGTAATACGGTTACCTAAACAGGCTAGATTAGACGAACCATAAGCAGGCATATTGGTCCCCTCCGAGGATACCAAGAGGAGATCTTAATATGCCTACACACGTAGTAATATAGTCAATATAGAGGCCTCTTCCACCCAATCTTTTAATAAGAAGCAAAATAATATAATTAGATAATCGAGAATAGATTACAATAATTATATATAATAATAAAGAAAATAAAATTATATCTTTATTTCTGATAGTTCAAAGACAAGCTCATTTCTTGTATTTGATATACCCCAAATTGAATTTTCTTATAGATTGGGGTTATGAAGTCCGAGTTCCTGATAAATGAGGCGAAAAAATGAGATAGATTTAAAATGAGTAAGAGTAATTTCG